>NC_132851.1:41900536-42200536 GCF_048164855.1 Canis lupus baileyi | reverse complement strand
GTTGACATCATCACATATTATTGATGACCACCCCTTTCTCGTTAGTGATCTTGCATTATTTACAAGCTGAAGGAAGCAATCCAGGAGCCTCCAGAACTCACATCCCGACCAACCTGAACTATTGGATGTTGGTGTCAAATTTTCACATTAACATTTCAGTGCAGTAAAGCACACTGCTCGTTCCTCAGTTGGTCATCACTCCTCCTACCAATCTTTGTGTTTTTTTGCTTCTTCAGTTACCTCAATAGGGTGTCTATTTGGGGAAAGAGAGTTAACATTGTTTTAGCTGGTAGCTTTGATTCTCGTAGTAGAGAATGTATCCTTATTCTAAAGTAAGCTACTTCCCTCCCTTTGCAAGAAATAATAGGAAAATCTTGATGTTTGTATCCAGAGTGGTTGGAATATAAATATTTGTAATAGTCACAATGACAGAAAGTTTCCAGGACCAGGATGTAGTCAAGAGGGCACAAATTTCATTCATTCTGGATCCCTAGAGATAGAAGGAACCTCTAGCTACTGGTTAAGTTATAGTAAGACTAAACACTCCAAACTTGGTTTGGTTCAGTAATATCAGCACTGGTGACATCAGTCCCGACAAAGAAGTGGGTCACACTGAAAGTGAAATTGATATGGGTAACCCGAAAATATGTTTTATTTTTCCTACAGAGATGCATTTATTTATTTATTTGTAGAGTATTTCTGGATGCTTCTAATATGCCAATACGGAGCAGTTAAGGTTGGCCCTGAACTGTTCTAGAAGGTTTTAGAAATTCTACTCTAGGTCAAGCTGGAGTTAGGTACTTGCTTGTACAATAATAAAATAAAGTCAACACTGTCTTTTCCTTCTGGCATGGTGGTAATGACAAGTAGACCAAAGGATAAGGATATGGGGAGAGGTCAGTGCCACTGAATAGAAAGTACAGGACGCCATGGGAGCATATCCGACATGCCCTAATGCCGATGGGGGGAAGTTGAGCCACTGATGGCCGATTATAGGAAATGATGACCAAATTGAGAACTGAAGGGTGTGAATGTAAGAGGTGGGGCCTGTTTCTTGCATAGGGAAGGGTGGAGAGGGTTGAGGAGAGGGAGCAGCATGTGTGAAGACCCACAGGCCAGGGAGAACTTGTGTTCTCTTTTCCAACTATTGGCAATTTCTCCAAAAGGTCTGTGGGATAAAGGGAAAGAAATGTCATGTGCAGTTAGGTAAGAAACAGTCCAGTCTTTCACTGAGCTAGCCTTTATTGTGCCTTGTGTCTGCGGGGTGATCATGTCGTCTTCTGCACCTCCTGTGCCGGAAAATGCATCCTCTGCCTTGGAGCAACGATGCACATCCCTTCTGTGAAGACTTTCCTGACAGCCAGCGCAGGTCTAATCATCTTCCTCTGTATTGGGAAGGCTAAGATGACCTTAGGATAAAGGGGCCGAACAGTTAGATCCATGAACTGTTGCCAGAGCAGAGTCTTTGATGTTGGTAGAAAGGAAGTGTTGGGTTGCACACCCACCAGCAGATACAGAGTCACCTCAGGCAGAAAGTGATCCTTTCGTCAGTGGGGATTGAGACCCATGATGAGAGTGAGTGAAAGGCCACTGGTCCCTCAGAACCAGGCACGACACACTCCAGTGGGCGAGGCCAAAGCTGTAGTAGCAGCTAGTTGCCACTTAGAAGAACCACACCAAACAGCTAGCGATATCAAGCAGCACTCACGGGAGGAACATATATCCCTCCCCAAATGTTATTACATGAAGATTATTATTTGCACAAATAAGGACAAAGGCCTTCTGTGGTTTATCGAATGAAAAGAAACGGAAACGAGAAGCCAGGTCCAGAAACAGAGGCCAGTACCTGTGCCTGTGTCTTGGAACCCACAAACAGAAACATTTTGGGACTACAGATGTAAAGATATTCTGTATGGGGACATTTTTTTCCCCCACACTTGTTAAGGATTCTCAGCGGCTCTGGAAGTACGCAACTGGTGGTTTCACAGTATATTATTTACTATTTGTCCATGACAAATTGTAGAATAATCATATACTTTTTTTTCTAATTTCAGAGTTTGCATCTAGTACAAGTGCATTCAGAACAAGTGTTCTCTCTCTCTCTCTCTTTTTTTCCTCTTTCTTCAAAAATTTCAAGGCAGAGAACACAAGCTAGTATTGCTCATGTCATCCTACGGGCCCTTTTCGATCTAAGACTCTGTTACGCAACTTTGGTAGTCTGATGAGTACCCCTTGTACAAAATGTAAGTTAGGGAGGCCTACGTCTGTCTCAGTGTCCTCAGTATATATATACATAACACAGTGCTTTGTCCATATCTTTGCCTTAATATTTTTGTTTTGTGTACGTGTGCACATTTGTGTGCACATGTGTGTATAGGTATACGTAATGTACTGTATCTATACATAGGTACACACATGTATATATACACAAAATATTTTATCCATCACTGAATTATGAGATTCTCATATGAAGGGACTTCGTGTTACCTGACGTCATAGGTCTGGTATAGGTGTCTCTTATACTGTTTTGATAGATGAATTAAATAAATGAATGGATTCATGGCCAAAAATTATTTGGCACAGTAACACAGTTGAATTTTAAAGTGCAGTCTTAAAATAGTATCGCTAAATTATATTTTGAGATATTTAAGTTGAATTAGAGGAAGCTGAATTTTCAGAAGTAATCAGTGAGAAATCAAGCTTTGCAGATGAACCTGAGGGAATCTCTGACAGTTATGCAGAATGGCAGCTGACAGAGTAGATCATGTTAGCTCACACACATGAGAGGGTATAAAATGTTTCTTTGTCTTGCCATATTTCTATCCCTGAGGCGTGTGGTATGATGTTTTTTTGACAGTAAGGACAAGAAGCGGAGATTAAAGAAGTTCTATAAAGAAGACTGTAGTGAAGGTGCCAGAGTAACTCATGACTACAACCTTTTATACTATATATAGAGAGAGTGATATATTTCTCTAAAATATCCATAAATACATTTTTCAATGGAATATTTTCATAATTGGATCGTTTCATAAATCCCTTAAGGATCTTACAAGATGAGTACTTTCCTTTTGTGAATTCCCTTGGAGAGTGAATAATCAGTTCTTAATTTACTACATTACGTATTGAGTTTTCTTAAGAAAAGAAAACCATGTATATTTGGACATTTCTGTAGGCTTATTTTTCACATATCTAGAGAGAAACAATATACACCAAAATTAAAATATTGGGTGAGAGCCAACCTCGCATTATCTGGCAGTGAGGAAATAACTCTGCTGGTATAAAAGAAAATACTTATAAAAGCATGTTAAATGGCATGGTTATATGCACATACCACATTAAATGTAGAACAACAAGAGAAATACAATAATTTATATAAAAACTTTCCTCCAAAGAGAGCAAAGTGTTCTCTAGTGCATTATCTCATTTAACCTTAACGTTCTACCCTGCTAGGAAAGCAACTGAATTTACCGCCTACAAAATATTATGAATTCCCAGTTCTCCCAATACATCCTGAAATAGAATAGCTTAAATCAGACAAAAACTTTATGAGCTTGCTTAAAAGCTGAATCTAAGCTATGGATATTGTTATCACCACAAGGTTTAAAATTACTTCTTTTAAAACAGGAGCTCCTACAATCTAAATCTAACCTGGAAAAGATTACAAATAGTTTCAGGAAAAACATGAATTTCTTAAGACATCACTGCTTTTGGCCAGGCCACAAGCCAGAAGAGGAGTCCTTAGTGATTTGACAGAGGTTTGATGATGGCTCCTCTGTCATTCATCTCTTAGTTTAAGAAATTAGTCTTGTTCTCCTAAATTTTCATTTCCTCTTACCTGGACCACCAATATCTATTCTTCCTTCCACTGGCTCCATCCAATAGCCAGTCATCCTTTTAAAATGAAAGCTACAGGATGTCTATTTGAAATTTGTCAGAGGCACAAAGATAGTTTAAATGGGATATGGTGAAGTTAGGAACCAGACCTCTCTTTCTTTGTCATCGTGTCGTGTTCATCTCTTCACTTTTCTCCAACAACCTTGCCATAAATCTGACGTAGGACTTTTGGACTTACTCTTCCCTCTTCCTGGATCTCTCCTCCCTTGGAATTTACAGAGCTCCTCCTTAGCCTCCCTTCAATCAGATCTCTGCTCAAAGACCACCTCCTCACAAAACCCTTCCCTGAACACCATAATTAAACCAGAATCCATCTTTCCTCTACAAAACCAGCCTGAGAGACTCTTGCTTCCTGATATTTTCCTTTATATAATTCAGCACTCTCTGACAAAACCTTGTTTATATTTTTGCTGTATTCATTTATCAGTGGTCTTTCTCGCTGAAATTCAAGTGCCATAAAGTTAAGTCATTTAACTTACTGCTGTGATTAGAGCAACACGCTGCCTCTGGAGGGGCTCATTGTATATTTGATGAATGAGTGAATGAACACATCTAAACAAAATCTCTGTCATTGTCTCCCTTGGATATATTTCACCTAATCAATAATGGAGGTATGACTAATTAGATATTTCTATTCTTTTGTTCGGATAAGCTGGTTACCAATATAGGATTTTTAGAAGGTAACAGAATCTGTTATAAGTAAATAGTAACATGAATGAATAAAAAAAAATTATTATGCACTCAAAGATATCTTACATTTTCACTGAGAATGGTCTTGCTCTTCAGAATTCAATCCTGAAAGAAAAGATCAATTCTGTCTCAATAATATTGTCCTAAATCAGTAAAATTTAATGGGGGGGGGTGTAATAAAATTCTTTAAAGTACTAACTAAAAATACGGAAATTCCTTTTCCCAAAATGCGTTTTAACCAATATTCAAAATATGATGCATTCGAGTTCAGTGAACATGGGTGTAAGATTAAGAACTGCAGCTATAGACTCAGAATATTTAATGTTATAAAGAGTCTTTAAGATCCCCTGGTCCAAACTCTTCATTTTAAAAGTGAATAAATAGAGAGCACGGCTTGTGGAAGGTTACACAACTGTTGAGTGATAGGTTAATATTTCAATAGAACATGAAAACCCAGTGCTTTTTCAATAACATTTATGTTGAAAAGATTTTTCAAATTTAAATTTCTGACATAACACTTTTTACATGTCCTGAAATCAGTTGAAAGTCTCTGATATATTAAAGTGTGAATTCCACAGGAAAGAAAGTTCTACTAGGTCCTCCATTATAATACTTGTTTTTCCAAAGTACTCTGTACCTTTCATCCATCTTTGAAAATCTACCTATTTACATTCTATCAAGTCCTTTTAAAACTTCATCAGTAAAGTATATCATCATCTATGCTAAATAAATATTCCCTGAAAATATTACATCCATTCTGTAATGCTGCATTCTGTTGTTTGAGAATTACATGATGTAATGTTATTTTCCTCAGCTTAATTTATTGGAGAAAATTTATAGCATATCCTCTAATTTTAAAAAATATTTATTTACATGGAGATATTTTTTGAAATTTCAGAAACTGTATTTTCATTTCTAGAATTTTCTGTTTGTTTATTTGTATTTTTTATTTGCATCCATTATCCTTCACTAAGCCTAAAGACTTTTCTTGTCTATGTGTTTTGTTGTTGTCGTGAACACGCCTAACAAAGACCTTTCACATGCCATTTCCCCAACTTACAGTGGTTGGACTTAAGATTTCTTGACTTTACGATGGTGCAAAAGGGCTACACACTCAGTAAAAGCCATATTTTGAATTTTGAATTTTCATGTTTTCTTATTGACAGGGAAGCTGGATAGTGGCATCGATCAGCAGATCCCAGTCAGGCTATGATCGTGAGGGTAGACAACAGATACGCATACCAAGATTCTGTTTTTCATTTTCATTACAGTAGTCAATCAATTACATGAGATATCCCCCACTGTGTGATAAACTAGATTTTGTGTTAGATGATTTTGCCCAACTGTAGACTAGTGTAGGCCTTCTGAGCAGATTTAAGGTAGGTGAGGCTAAGCAATGATGTTTGGTAGGTTATATGTATTTAAATGCATTTTGATTTATGATACTTCTCAACCTGTGACGTGTTTACTGGGACACAACCCCATCATAAGCTAAGGAAGGTCTGTACTTCTGTTTCTTAGCTAGTAAGACTAGTGTGTACGTTAGTAGAGTTGAGAAAACATAACCAGGGCTAAGTGCTTCTGGAAAACCCCAAAGAAATAAATTAGCTAAATAAATGAGAATCAGAAATTTTGTTATTGGTACAGTAAATATGAAAATAATTTAACTTGAGTAAAATCTATATTGTGAGGAAGTCTTTCTAAATTTTAGTCTTAGTGTAGGTCAGGTTTTCTGATTAGATTTTTAAAACCTCATGAGTAATCTCTTAAATGGTTATACATCTATGTGTATATTTGACAAATAGTATTATTTCATTTACCCCTTTTTTTAAGGGGGAGGAGCAGAGGAAGAATGAGAGAGAGAATCCCAAACAGATTTTCCCCCTGAGTGCAGAGCCTGACAAGGTGCTCCATCTCACCACCCGGAGACCATGACCTGAGCCAGAATCAAATGCCAGACACTTGACCAACTGAGCCACCCCAGGTGCCCCTATTTCATTTACTTTCTAATGCTTTTCCATTATTATTCAAAAATAGTTCTCAGTGCTTGCCCTAGTCAAAATCAAACTCGTTTTCATGAAATTAAAAAAAAATAAGTTAAGCAAATTATTTTTAAATAATGATAATGAATGTAAATGATTTACCTCATATGACTCAGGTGTTCACAGTGTCTTCATTGTTTTTGAAAGGGAAGCATAATGTTGTCTCTAACTTGGCTCCACTAGAAAGAAAATCTCCTGTTAGGTTGATACCTTGGTGTCTGGTTACAGGGTCCCCAGATCTGTGCTCACCCTCCTATTTCTGATACATGGTCCTACTCCCCTGGTCATACAAACTGTACACGTCCCAAAGGAGGCTCAATATAATGTATAATATGACTTAGTGACCCATCCAAGTAAGTGCTCAAAGCCCAAGGAGGGGCTCATCAGCTTCTCTCTTCATCTCTGATTGATAGGCTACAGGTATTGAGCAAAGAGCTCCGTGCTGTGTCTGTGTCCCTCGCTGCCATGAGGCTGCCCGTTCATATTAACAGATAATAAAGCCAGCAGAGAAAGAGACAGAAACACAGGCAATCCTGATAGGATTTAATTTCTCTTTCCTTGTCTTCCCAGAAACCAGCTACACATCTGTGCTGATCAAGGTCTGTAAATGTAAGCAATAACTATCCCATCCAATTATGCTAGGATTACACTGGGGTAAAGAACCGAAGCTTCTCTGAATAACCCAAGGACAAGTCCTGTTCTGACTCTCCGGCCCCTTCCCCAAAATACTCCCCAACTCCCAGCCCCTCATCTCAGCTTCTTTTTCCAAGTGGACAGAATGACAACTTCCAATCCCTGCTGATTCTAGATGAGATCTCTTTCGGTGGTGATTTATAACCACTCACCTACCTCTCTCCTTTAAGGACAAATTCCTTTATCCAATTATCATTAAAACGGAGAGATGCGAGAGATATACAAAAGCAAATTAATAGAATTTTGTGTGGTTAAATAAAAAGCCACAATTTTTCTTATATTCCTTAAAAAAAAAAAAAAAAAAGCCTGCAGGTAAATTTTTGGTTATGTGCCAGCACTAGCCTTCAGTCATTAACAGATGGAGTGAGACTCTCTGGGGTTGTTTATTTCTTTTTGTTCCTACCCAAAACTTGTCAACAATTTGGATCATTTTTGCTAAACAATCTTCCATGAGCTTGTATAAATAAATAAACACCACTTTGATGTTTCTTTTCTAAAAGAAAATCTCAAAAATTATTATTAACTGAGAGAGACATACATGAATAATGACAAAAAAAAGTTTGTCGTAACAAAGAGAAAAGCAAAAAGCATTTTCACATAGGGTATTTTAAGAGAATGATCCACTATTATCTTTTAAGGAAATTGGATTTTAGAAATCATTTTTGTTTTCATACACAATCTTCATTTCTGCACGTTCATAAAATAAAGGGAAAGATACTTCTCTTAATCATATCTGTGGATAGTCGGTGTCTTTAAAATTTGTCAAATTACTCCCAACAGCCCAGGTCTCTCTCTCTTACCTTTCAAGATTAGGCTTTCTCCACAGTATTGTTGCAGCCTACTGGTATATTAGGATGAGTTAAAACTAGTTTGTTGCACATCAAAATATAGGCATTTTCATGATAATTAATTTATTTTGCATGAGTTAGAGGAAATTCGCTATTATCCCTGTAATAACTATCTATCATTTGCTTTGCTGTGTTTTTTTTTCCTGTGTGAGTAAAAAGAATATGAAGTAATGAACAACGGCATTCTTGGAATTAAGCACACTATAATCTGCTTTTTTTTTTTTTTTTCAGCCTCAGTCCACAGAGAGGAACTCTTTTCAAGACTTAATGGTTGTGCTGCCTATAAATTATTGAGGAGCTTTACTTCCTTCAAGAAATTTCGGTTTCATCAAAATATGAATGCTTCCCGGCACTGTCATGCATATAAATGCCATCCATTACGGGTGACTCTTCCTTAAGGGAGAAAGAAGTTTAAGAATCAACCAACTAAAATGTCACTTTTATTTATTCAGTAAATCTCTGCTAGGTGCCTGATACGTGAAGGTCACTAAGAATCTGTTACCTGTGTTTCTCATTTCTTCTAATTGGCAGAAAAATATTAATCCTGAATGATACATTGCTCAATATCAGAGCAGGAATTACTGCTGAGTTCACTTCCTAGTACTTTGACCTACTTCATTACCAGACAAATATTTTTATTTATTTAATTTTTTTTGAGGCTGTCACAGAAAATCCAATTTATTATTATTAAAGTTAGCTTTTGTGGAGGACTAGAGATCACATATTAGCAGTCTCATAATAAAGTGACTATTATTTATAATCAGAATTTTCAAAAATAAAATTATTTACATATATAATGTAATACAAATATTTTTTCTATCCTTTAATTTCCAAAGCATGGTAATTCACATCTGACTGACAGATAGTACATAAATCTTTCATGATAGGCGAGGACATCAATGTTATCCCAATTACACAAAAAAAGATGCAAAATAGTGTTATGTGACTTCCTTGCCTGAAATTGTAAGACTAAGTTCGTGTGCACCCATATTTTTAAATGCCTTTATTCCCATGCCATCCTTTTGGCTAAACTGTATTCATATATTATCTGCCCTTCTGATATTCCCCTCTCTCATGAAAGGGATCATTATCCAGACAAATGTTTTTTAAAAGACCACCGGATCTCTTGTCTCCAAAGATATGTCTCTACGGGCTTGAGTTAAGGAAGAAAAAAGGATCTTACAAACATAATGATATAATGCCATTTTGAAGCGTTCCACATGATTTGGGGGTATGCTGTCAATTTGAGGCTGTTAGATTAAACAAAGTTTATTTTAGCTTCATTTATTTAGGCTCCTAAAGGCAGTCGGTTGCAAAATTCAGTCTGATTAATGTTACGCACGCAGATGCACAATAGCCAAGAGAAGTGACGATGGAGTTTCCATTAGGGATTTTTAAAGCACAGAGACTCAGAAATTAGCATATCCTTGATTTCAAGATCTATGCTTCAGTTACTACATGCATATGTGTGTAGATAGATAGATGATAGATGATAGATAGATAGATAGATAGATAGATAGATAGATAGATCCTCTCATATATTTTCAAGAGCAAATCTGCATTTTTTCTTCATATTAATACATTTCAAAAGCAAATTTGAGAAGAGTTTTTGGTTAAAAAATCTTTAAAATGGTTATCAGTTAGTTTATCTAATAGGCAAGATCTTTTAAAAATTACATTTCTGATTTTTCACTGGAAAACTCTATCTGGGGAAAGAGAACAATCTCAGATATCTTTTTCTGAGTCTCTAATATCTTAATGAAAATCCATCCTAATTCTTTTTTTTTAAATCCATCCTAATTCTTAAAGAGGCCTTCTCAACTACCAAAGTCAAAATACAGATGTCCAGTGAATCAGAAAAAAACATTGAAAACAAATTCTCTGATATCCAGTAACATAAAAAAAGTACAATTCCAGAACATAAGATACACAGACAATTATTACAGAGAACCAGACAAGATTACTAGTTTTACTAGCCATTACAAGTTTCACTATTCCAATGCAAGAAAAACAAAAAAATAAAAGGAAACTACCCTTTATTTCCTCAAATTTTCCCTCTCATGGTAGAGCCTGTTTTCCCTAGAGAAATATCCCATATTACAAACAAGAAAAGAGGGGATGGGGAACAGATGATTAAATACACATAACTTGTAGGGTGCCTGAGTGGCTAGGTTGGTCAAGCATCTGACCTCGGTTCAGGTCATGATCTCAGCATCCTAGGATGAGCCCTATATCGGGCTCCCCACGGAGCTGGGAGTCTGCTTGTCTCTCTGTGCACCCCCTCTGCAGGGGTCTCTCTCTCTCTGTCTCAAATAAATAAAAGCTTTAAAATAAATAAATAAATAAATAAATAAATAAATAAATAAATAAATTCACACATTGCTATAGCAAGCTACTCCATGTAACGGCCTAAAACCTAATATTGAAGCTCTGTCTGTTTTGTCTTGTGACTTCTGTGGCCCCAGCAAGCAATTTACTGGTCCTCTCATATGAAACTCGACCTGTGGGAAGAGAAGCAATCTTTAAAATTTCAGGTTACTAAGCAAAGTCCTCGCCCCTACACCCCTGGACCAACCTCCACACATTCCAAAGCCACCTTCCCTAACCTCTTCCTGTGAGGCCTTGACCTGTCTCAAACCCAGCACTGCTCTCAGTAGGACTGCTCTCGCCAACCTTGATTTTTACCATATTGTTGTTGGCCTCAAAAGGCCCAGCACACACATGACAGGAAACATTGAAGACCTCAAACATGAAGAGAGGCCTTTACATGTGGGGAAGGGAAAGGATACCCTAAGACATATCCGTGAGCCTCAGAGGCCTCCGAGGAACTGCTATTTGGCCACACAGCATACCCCACTGCACAGCCAGAGGAGTTGCCTGGGCCCTGAATTCATGTGGGCTCAGAGGGAACAGGGAAGCATCACGGCGGGGCAGAAAGTCACTGGCCCTCTCGCCACTGGGCTGCAAGAATCCAAAAAGAGGCAGGAAACACTAACAGATGTGTCCTAGGTCTCCTCACCACACAGTTTCAGGAAGCACAAAAGGGAACCCAGGACACAACATCTTAGCATTAGGATTAAGCACCCCTACCCCTGCCCTGTGGTCTCTTTAAACTTAACATGACTCACCGAACATCGGGGCTCCACCAGCTCCAGGTTGCCCTGGATCAAGTTTCGTAAGACAGTTTTGAGACTAAAATATATTCTCTTCCAAATACATTTTAACTGAAAGGAAAATAAAAAAATTTATTCATAGACTATTTAAAGAATAAGGGTAAGTAATGAGAACCTCGTATTTTCAAGGCTCCGGTGAACTGACCGGTTTACAGGCAAATTAAACGATGGGACTCCTCGACATTCAACCAAAGAGAATGAAGTAAATGTGTTGTTCACAAAGTGGCATTGCAGAGTCTGTCTCCATAAATAAAGGTCGTTCTCATTATTATAAAGTACCTGTAATGATTTTTAAACAGCAATAATGAATCTAGAAGAAAGAATTCAGAGAAGAAATGAGGAAGAAATTGTTTATAAAGACGGACATAAGGGCAGAAGCAAAGAAAAAAAAAGAAAAAAAAGGGAAAATGTAACAAGGTTGTTGTTCTTTGAAAATCCCCAAGAAAATAAATAAAGCTCAGGATAAATTAACCAAGAAAAGATGCAAGAAAGCCCAGGTCAGAACTAGAATAAAAAATTCAACGTGGCTATAAATGTAAGAGTGAGTAAAGATAGTGAGATGCTGCACGGTTCTTTGCCATCTATCAAAAGATTAATGAAATATATCAAATTTCCAACTGGAATCCCTCATCGGACGTCATCCGTGTAGGTTCCCCGCAGAGAAGGCCAGCACCTTGTCTCAGGGCCGTCCGCTGTCGCAGCTTGGCAACACGAGAAGTAAACCGATTTCAGTGGGGGGCGAGCGACCCTGGTCCAGCCTCCACCTGCGGCCTCACCAGCTGGCTAGCTTCCCTTCCTTTCCTATTCCGTCCTGCACCCTGTGAACACTGAGAAGGGCTCATACATTTTAAAAAGTTTAGATTTTTGCTGTTGTTAACAATATCAGAAAACACTCTGATCCTCCCATTGCATTGATCCATTACTCATGTCGCATACATTTGCCTAAAAGCAAAAACTGTTACAGTTCAGGAACTTATGACATTAAGAGTCAACAGAATGCACAGTTGTTGACGTAGGTCCACAATACCTGGTTACCAGGAGTGGCATTTTCTATTTTTCAAACTATTTTCCACACGTCATCTTGTTCTCAGGGTAACGGGTTGAGGTGGACAACCACTGTCGCTATTTACTGTCCGCGCTGTGTGTAGTGGATGCTGCGGGCTTCCCAGGGCATCTCCTAAGGAGGACTTGTCGCCCCAGCTGCTGGGCCCACTGTTGGCAGATGCCTTTGAGATCTCGGGCCCTTCAGGTTTTGCCCCAACTGCAGAGAACATCGTGACCAAGGGCAAGGCCCTTCCCGGTGCACCTGCAGCCCCGGCTGGCCCAGACAACTCTGCGGGCCCTGTGGGTGCAGAGCCCCAGTGGGGTTGGCCCCCTGTGGGGTGGCTGCTGCCCCCACTCCTGCTTCCTTCCTCAGTTCCCCACAGATGTTGACCTCAAGGACTTGTCCTGGAACAGATCCACATGGTCAGCACCAAGTCCGATCCATCTATGGAACAACGTCACCTGCCGCATGCGTGGAAGAGACCAGGAGGCATAGGGACTGAATAAACCCGTCAGTGTTACAACATCACGGCCACGTCACGCGTCAGGTCAGGTCTTCTGACTCTTTCTCATACACTGAGGCCTGAATGAATCAGAAATTAAAAAAAAAATTGAATATTCTCTATCACATCAGTCATAGTAAACCCTCGTGAAAATCCATGTCTAGGAACAGAGGGGCCTGTGACGAACACTCACACATTTTACATAAATAGAAATACGGAGCCACCTATATACGTAGCAGGTTCTCATTTAACAAAAGAGCAGAGAATTCATTTATAAACACGTTTTCACTTTTTGTGGTTGATTTGAAATCAGTTTCTAGAACCTCCGACTGGTGGTAATACACGTGTGTCTTGGGCTCCTGCTGCGGGGTACGCGGAGGCTTGCCATCCTGGGTCCCTCGCCTCGCTCCCGCGCCTACAACACACGCGCAGCACACGCACACTCTTTCTCCACACACGTGCACCCTCACACGCTTGCCTTCAGGAGGCCTTGGGGGACTTTTAAAATTCATTCAGCTAAAGAGAAATGTGACCCGAAGGGGAATCACGTGATGTTGAAACAAATGATAGGATGAGAAGTTTGATAAAAATGGAGGAGGAACGAGCAGCACTTGGCAGCAGCTGGGCTTGGCCTAATGACTGTGGTTATTTTGTTATGTGGAGTTCTGTGGCTCTGGAGCTAGGTGACACTTGGAGTCCCCCCTCGTGGATGTCAGCATCCTGGAGCCTCCCAGGGGATCAAACTTGTATAGCTTGTATAGAAAACAGGCAAAAATAGAGGCACCCAGGGGGTTCAGCAGTGGAGCGCCTGCCTTTGGCCCAGGGCGTGACCCCAGGTCCTGGGATTGAGTCCAGCGTCAGGTTCCCCGTGAGGAGCCTGCTTCTCCCTCTGCCTGTGTCTCTGCCTTTCTGTGTGTCTCTCATGAATAAATAAATAAAATCTTAAAAAACAAAAAAACAAACAAAAACCACAAGCAGATCCCTGGTGCAGGCCTCCAGGCTGTTCCCGTAAGACTCGTTCGTCTGCCACTGTGCACACACTGCAGCTTGCAGCTCTGACACAGGAGTCCAGGCCCTCTGCTCCTGCCTCCCAGGAAGAGAGAACCTGTGAGAACGAAGTACTGCCATGCAGGCCTTGCGTGGTCAGCTGGGCAGGAAGCGCGGAACCACTGAGCAGGTGAGCTTCACCTTCTAGCTTGAGGTGTCAACGGTCCCATTATGGGAACTTCCACGGGCACTGGAAATTTTTTTTTTTTAAGATTCTATTCATCTATCCATCAGAGACACAGAGAGAGGCAGAGACACAGGCAGAGGGAGGAGCAGGCTCCGTGAGGGGAGCCGATGCAAGACTCGATCCCAATACCCCGGAGTCACGCCCTACGCCAAGGCAGATGCTCAACCCTGAGCCCCTCAGGTGCCCCTGGAAGTTAATTCTAAAGTTGGCCCCTAGTCATGACAATATCCAGAGGAACTACCCCAGATCTTCCCGCCAGTTGATGTCTGGGGAAAGCAACAATGACAACATTGCCTCAATAAGATCGATCTTTGTGCTTGAGCGACTCTGCCAGGAACACGTGTTAATGATGCTGTGCAAAGCACGTGGGAGGATGGGCTTCTCCCAGCAGAGGTGGTGTGTCGGGGACACCGTGGCACTGGTGCCTGCTGGATCCAGCCGGTCAGCCACGGTTCATAAAGGACATGCAACAGTGACTGCGTTGGAGAATGAGTCCTTTCTGGAAAGGTAGCCTGGTGTGTGCACGCGGGTGGGGGGTGGGCGTGCATCCACGTGTATGACAGGAGTCACATGGGCAAAAGGACAGAGGGGATTTATGGAGACTCAGGGCAGTGCCTGCTGGTGCGAGTTAAGCATGTGGGGTGACCAGTAATGGGGTCCAGGCCGCTTCAGAAGGGGTGAGCTACTGAGCGAAAAGTGAGAACAATTATGGTATCAGGTGGTTTCTCCAGGGGGCAATTCTTTCTGTCTTGGGTTTTGAGGAGGAATCAGAGTCATACCACCCTTTGCATCAGCTTGAGACACCAAAACCGAAGTCTTGGTTTCGCTCTGCAGGGAGTGGTGGGGCAGGCTGCTTGGCTTCATAACCCTCGACCACGTCGCTCGGCCCCAGTGCCTGGCCGATCCCCAAGGATGGCTACAGGGTCTGAGGACCAGTGTAAAGGCGGCAGAAAATGCCAACTGGTAAGGACCATCCCTACCTGCTGAGTAAAGCCGTCGGGGGGAGGCCCGGAAACTTTGAAAAATGGAAAGATTGTGGCTGAGGGAGAACAGTAATAAGAAATGGTTGTTTGAAGAAAAGGGTTGGATAGAAACACTGAGGGAGATGATGAGGTCATGACACAATCAGTAGTGAGCAATTTAGACTTTAAATTGAGTGAAACTACTGGGTTAATAACTCCTGCGCACTCTGGGTGTTTACAGTTCACTTTCAGGGGCTTCCAGGAAAATGGCATTGTGCTTCTCCCAGAGTTTGAATCAAAGTCCTTACTTCTGAAAAGGAAGACGCTGTCCTAAGATTAGACACGAGTGAGTGACCAAAATCATTAAGTTCTATTAGAAATAGTGACTATCAAAAAAAAAAAAATAGCTTGACCTTACGGACAAAGTGAATATCTTCGGGAGGGAACAACAAGAAGAGAAAAAAACCCTTGTAAGAAAGAAGAGCCAGATTAGGGTTTTGAGGGCCCCACGTATGAAATGGGAAAATAGGATAAAATCAGAGGCAAGAAAACAGCATGGTATCACGGAAGGTATTTCTGCACAAAATTCAGAGCCGCACCCCAGTTAGAATGCTCAAGATGACAACGTTACAGATGCAGTATCGATAATAAAAATCAAATAGTTTTAAGTACACAGAGTCACTGGATATATGGAAATACTAGGCCAAATTCCAAATCCCATGTATGAGTTTTCAAATGCAAATACACTTCATACTTATTATCTAGTATTTGGAACAGGAAATACTATTATTGAAATTGCGGTATAATTATAGGATCTTGGCCACTACTGTATCCTCAGAGAACCACAGAACCAAAGGGTGCAGTAGGCAAGTCAGCTTTATCTGATCTACACAGAACTATTTTCTTAAAGATTTTATTAATTTATTCCTGAGAGACCCAAAAAGACAGAGGCAGAGACACAGACAGAGGGAGAAGCAGGCTCCCTGTGGGGAGACTGATGCAGGACTCGATCCCAGGACCCTGGGGTCACGCCCTGAGCTGAAGGCAGATGCTCAACCCCTGAGCCACCCAGGTGCTCCTTAAATATAAATTTTAAAATGCAAATGTTTTAGTACTTCATAAAGTAATTGCAACCTTATGGAACACTTAGTGTGTCCCAATTGCTTGTTTTCCTAAATTCTTCACGTGTGTTATTTCATTAGGTCCACACATCATGAAGTAGATACTGTTGTCTCCCTTTTATAAGTAAAGATGCTAAAGTCTTGGAAAGTTAATTTGCCCAGATCTACACAAATGCTAAGATGCAAAGATTTGACTGAAATCTAACTCTGATGCTAAAGCCCACATTTGCCCTCATAAAATGACTCTTTTCTTGCTCAGTCTCAATAAGCAGAAATCAAATTCACTTTACCTTCATAGCGTAGCCCTACATCATGTTGTATTTGTAACACCCTCATCTAGACTAATTTTCCTTAACAACAACAACAAAAATCTCTAAAGTATAATAAACAAACTTCGAAGAAGAACAAGAACATGAAGAACAACAAGAACAAGAACAAGAAGAAGAAAAAATTCAATCTTTGGGACCTCTCATGACTTCGGTGCCAAGTCATGTAGCTAGTCACCTAGCCGGGCAAGACATGAACTTCTGACCCTGAAAGTCATCAGAGAGGTCAAAGTCTGTCAGTTTAGACTTTGAACAGTAGTAAAACATGGTCTTCCAGAAATTTCTGGATTGGAAGAATTTGGGAAAAGATAGTTAAGAAAACAAAAACAAGCAAGTTTCCTAATAGAAGCAGAAGTTGAGGCTACAACATTACCTCAAACAAGGTTGAATGTAAGGATAAACCAAAGAGGAAAGATGTAAATCCGATCCCATTACTTTCTGGTTTTATATCTGTCAGGACTTCCACTAACCTGTATGGTAAAGATCATAATCCATAGGATGATCTGCAGACTTCCAACCTACGAACGGCGACTCTATTTCCAGTCTCATTTCTAGCCATTTCTGCTGCCTGCGTGTACTTCAACTCTTTCAAGGGGCCTTATTCTCCTGCCTCTGGACTTTTAAAATATGTTGCATGTTTTGAATTCAAAGACAAAATGGGCGGGGGGCGTGGGGGCTCCTCACGTGGGCCAGCAGTCACCACCCAGTACAGTGCAAAAGCTCTGCTCACAGGCAACATCCACGTGGATAGTGGTCATTAATCCAGATGCCAGGCTTTTCCACCTCAACGCCAGGTGATCCTTGGTTACAAGAGTACCTGCGTCACCAGAGTTTGAGAAAGTGGGAAGTCGAGCTCAAGATGGAAAATTGCAGCAAAAGATGCAGCCAGAAGGCAGAGCGGATAAGCAAAACCATCCTTAGTAGCACCTCAAGGGTACAGTGGCACATCATCACCTGGTGCCTGAAGACGGAGTCAGTGAGTTGTTAATTATTGCATATAGGTTAGGAGGGATGAAGAGGCTCCACAGTGAACTTGAATTAATAACCTAAGCAAGCAACAGCCATTAATAAAGTCATTAATTAGGGTTATGTTTATCCTTTGATCATCAACTCTAATTATTTGTTTGAACTGAGATCCTGTTGTTGCCGATCGACGTGGCAGGCAGTAGAGGAAAATACGCTTATATTTCCTGAATCTGGATTGCACAATTTTGCCAAACTGAGTTCTCGTCTCGCTTACTTTTTTAATAACAAGGTTTCAGTGGAAAGGTTTTTCTTTACAACGGATATAGGAACCTCATTAGTAAATTCGCTAATTAGTCTGACTTTAATAGATAAACCCATTGAAATAGGAGAACAGACTAATCAGTTTTGCTTAAGGAGCCTGGTTACCTTCCATTTTAAAAACCGTTGGGCTTAGAATGAGATATATTATTTCTAGTGAATTATCTTTGGAAAATGAATTATAATTTCACATCATTGTAACCATATTAAAACCCGACCACTGGATTATTGACCATGACAGCTATTACAATTGTCCCGTTCCAAATAATAAATATATTGAAAGTTGCCTTTGCATATGGTACTATTTTAATGATCCTAAATAAAACTGACAACTATCATTAAATCAGTTTGTTTCATGGCTTAGGACAATCCAAACAGACCATATATCTTGGAGTTTGGTATGACCAATTCTGACTTGTCGATTAATCAATTAAATTAAAATAATTTTATATGCTTTTTAGTTTTTTCACACTACATAAATTAAATGGCGAATTTCAACAGATTTTGTTACTACTATGCTGTATTATTTTTGCTTTTCTCATTTCACCAGTGCATTAACCAAGGTATGATCAGGATACACAAATATTTCAACGAGCAGCTTAACAAAGGAGCCCCACTTCCAGGGAAGTGGGCAGGGGTAAAGAGATAGATTAGCAAGGGCCAGATCCCCATTACAGCCATGCAAAACCATTACCATTCCTAGGGCTAAAAAGAGCATGAAGAGCATGGCCAGAGCCCACTGAGAGCTAGAATTTTGGGGGACTGGACCACTGGCATACAGATGCTGCCAGAGAACTTGTAAAAAAAGAAAGGCAGGAGGAGCAAGAGTAAGTATTATAGCCTTTTGCTCTATTCCACTACAATTGGACAGTGGCCCCCCATTGGCTTGATCCAACCAGAAGACTGTCCACTAGGGAAATGTGAAGGTGTAGTCAGTCCACAGAGCCCAGCGTCCCAGGGCAGTGTGTGGTAGGGAAGGGCCGAGAGTGCATTAGGATGAGGCAAATACAAAAATTAGCATAATTTGTAATACAAAGAGATATAAATAGCATGGAGGGAACTTAAGTTTTTCTAATAAGGCTTTTAAGAAGAATATTTTATTTTGTATCATAAAATAATTCAAGTACACAGGAAAATATAGAGAATATTCTACTAAGATTTTTCTAATCTTAAAAATTGCCCATGTTTGCTTCATGTATTTAAAAATATATGTGTATATGTATATATGTCATATGTATAGTTGAAGCCTTCCATAAAATTCTAAACCTTTTCTCCTTCCACGGAGAAATGCATGACACGCTAGGTCATGCATTATAGCTTTACCATATCCCATTATATTCAATAGGAAAGTTCCTTATGAATTTTCATATTGTAAATTATCTAAGAGGTTCCCAATTTTTAGTAATTGGAAGTAATGTTATAATGGACATAATTATGATTCTCTTTTTGTGCCCTCAGGATCTGCTCAACATCGTCAGGTAGATACTGTGTCATTTGATGAAAATGTGCTGGTAAGCCTCCTTCATCTATGACTCAGTGGCTCATGTCGTACAATCACCAAGTTTCCCACAACCCAGCGTTCAGTTTCTATCAAGGTTCCAGCTGTGTGAGAACTATTTCTTAGGAGAAGAGCTATTATTTTCTAAAACAGCACATGGACCTTAAAACAAAATCCACGAGTGCCTGGATGGCTCAGTAGGTGAAATGTCTGCCTTCGGTTCAAGTCATGATCCAGGGTCCTGGGATCAAGCCCCACATCAGGCTCCCTGCTCAGGGGGCAGTCTGCTTCTCCCTCTCCCTCTGCAGCTCCTCCTGCTTGTGCGCTCTCTTTCTCTCTCAAATAAATAAATAAATAAATAAATTCCTTAAGAAAAAAAAAAATCCAGTTGTTCAATTGGCTGTTGATAAAGGCTGACTAGAAACAAGCTAGAGACAATGCAATGCATATTCATCAGAAAGTACTAGAAAATTGTCAAAGAAGTGAAGAATTATAAAATAAGGATTTGGAAGAAAATTAGGAGAGTGAGGCTGTGTCCATAGTCACTTCACCTTGAAAATGTTGGAGAAGACAAAGGTTGGGTGAGTGGTGCTCTCCATGGACAGAAGGGAAAGACGGAGAGAGACTGGTATTTGGACTCACAGGTACAGCCCCTTGGAAAATAACCCAAGTATCTTCATGAGATCTGAGGCCTGGATTATAAACGTCTCATTTCCTGATGAGATTAAATTAACCCAGGATGGTTAGTGATTTTAGACCAGCCACCAGCAGGTAGTAAACACAAATCTCCGGAGGAATATCTAGCGATTCAATTTCTCTCATATATTTTGGTTCACTGTGTGGTACATGATCAAAAAGAACCAGGCATGCTGGTAGAAAATGATCACAAGACCAAAAAAAATTAAACAATAAAAGAGTCAGGTTGTGCAGTTGTATTGTCTTTTCTGATTGTGCAGTTCTTTTATTTTTATTTTACTCACCAAACATTTTTATATCACTCAATATGTACTAGCCTTATTCTATGTACTTAAAAAAATGCTAATCTGATAGATGTAATCCTCACAACCACCCTAGAAAGTAGGCATTATTGCTTGCCCTATTTAGCAGATGGGGGCTGTAGGAGATGTAGTAATGTCCTGGGAGGTGCTCACATTTTAACACCTGAAATCTGTAAATATATTGCTTTACATGGCAAAAAAAAAAAAAAAAAAAGTCTTTAAAATCGTAAGTTAAGGATCTTGATATGGAGTGATTATCCTGGATTATGCAGGTGGGCTCAAGGTGATCAACCACAAAGACCCTTAGGTGGGAGGCAGGAGGGTAGGAGTGAGAAAGGGAGATGTGATGAGCAAAACAGACGTTGGGAGTGATGAGAAGGGACATGAGGAGGGAAAGCAGGTGGCCTCTTGAAGCTGGGAAAAGCAAGGTAATGGGCTATCCTCTAGCCTCCAGAAGGCACACAGCCCAGCCAACACCTGATGTTAGTGCTTTTGACCTCCAGAACTGTATGGCAAGAACTTGTGTTGTTTCATGCCACTATATTTGTGGTATAGATATTTAAATAATAGCCAGTATCCTGATTTGATTTTAAAATATAGGAATTAAGTGGGCACCATATCTAGTAGTTATTTCTGTTGTCTCTCAAATATGTTGACTTATTTCCTTGTGTGTTGGGGGTCTTCGCTGTCTTATATCCTCTTTTTTTTTTTTTTCCTTATATCCTCTTGATCATGTTCTTAGGAATCCTAAAGGCCTGAGCTGGGGATCTTTTACTCCAGCAAAGAGTCTCATCTACTTATGATTGAAATCAGGGTAGTGCCAATCTCGGAACACATTATTGTCCTATGAAAATCATAGACCTAATGCAAGAACCTCTGATTTAATTCTTTCCCTTGGCAGATGGGCCTACTGTAGTGCTGTTTCCCTTGTCCCTTGAGCTACCACTAATCCATTTATGTTTAGGTTTATGTAAAGAGAAGTGATCCTTATAGATTTCCCTTACTTTTTGGAAGTCCACAAACACATGAAAAAGAATAGTATATTAAAGGTCTAGTCATAGAGTAAGAAGCACTTCATAGTATATAGTCCATCAAATTGCTGAAAGGAGTTATTTTTTGTGTTTTTAATTATTTCATATTATTCAATTACATGATTTTGCTTATTTAACTTATATAGCAACACTCCCCGCTGTACACTCAAATTGTTTCTTTTCTTTTTCATTTTTATGATAACATTGTGATACAGACTTTTGTGCATCACTTAAGCTCTATCTCTGATTAAATCCTTGGGATAGAGCTTTACGAATTGATTACTGGATCGAAATATCCATACTATTTAAAAGTTTGGAAGTATATCGGCAGGTCGTATTCCAGAAAATGTCGACCAATCTGTACTCTCAACCAGCAGTGTGTAGTAGTTCATGTGTTTAATTTTCACGTGCTTGTTTATCTAAGCTACTCTCCTTTGGTATGTGAGGTTTAGTACATAGAGTTGGTTCATTAGAGTGGTGAATACGGTAGAAAGAAGTCAGGTGGGTTCCCTGTTCTACGTGAGTACAGCTCTTCCAGGCTGTCTTTTTGTTTGATCACCAGGAGATGATCCTAGAGCACCTGGAAGAAGGTTGATAAAGAAATATGAGAAGATAGGATCACAAAATTAACTGCAAACAGTAAGCCATACCTCTTTGGGAGATTTGCTAAGAGCTGACCCAATTTACAGGATAAGAAATCTTAATAAACCAAACATCCTCTAGATTACACAGACATAAAAATAAAAAATAATTTTCCTGTGGTGGTGGGGGGGGGCAGGAAATCTGTACAAGGATTTATTTCTTTTAACTAAGGAGAGGGGAGGAAAAATGGTTGTATTAAGAAAACCACTTTTACTTGCATTACTGCTGACAGGGCCCAAACTAGCAAAACAAACACGCTAGATTTCAGCTGTCGACATGATTAACTTGGCAAAAGTAGAAGCTGCTGACACACTAATAAGAAAAGATTTATTTGCAAAAGATCTCTTGTTGCCTCTGAAGAAGATTATGTAACTGTATGCTATTTTTTTTTTCTAAAAAAAAAAATACTCCTTAACTCTGAAATATCTCTACAAGTTTGGAAACTCTTAAAAGGACTAAGGGTTATGCAAGAAAAATAGGTAAAAAGATATTTTTATCTTTCGATTTGCTTTTCTGTAAGCTCTCTGCTAAATGAGATCATATTCACGTCAAAGTATATGTGTAAAAATAACGTGCTCTTCACTTCATATTGGTTGGACCCATGCACATGCATATAACGTGGCCTAAACAAATATTCACTATTCAAGGACATATTTCTGACTCATGTGGTGGGAGCCTTCCTCTGTTTGCATGCTCTCACAATTTTTGAAATTCAAAGAACTCTACTAGCCTGTAACAAATCATCAAGTCTGTGGCACCTAGCGTAGGACTTAGATGTTTGGTGTACCCTCTTTGTCTATGATCATAAAAATGTATCCTGTGATTAATTGTCTCTGGAAATGAAGTTCAACAAATAAAAAAGGTTGATCTGTACTTGTGCAAGGGTCACATGTTCCTGCTTTGAAGAAGAATTTTGTGTCCTAGAGATTCATGTCTCCTGATGGCTATCGTCCAGGATGTTGGCTCCTCATCAGCTGTTATCCGAGCACAAGGCCAGACACATTTTAAAGTTTTCTCCTTCATAACACTTTAAAAGTTATTTTTAAAAAACTTAGTTTAAAAGTATGTTAGGAGCTCCTGGGTGGCCCCGTGGGTTAAGTGTCTCCCTTGGGCTTAGTATAGGATCTCAGGGTCCTGGGATCGAGGCCTGATTTGGGTTCCCTGCTCCAACGGGGGGGGGGGGGGTCTCCTTCTCCTTCTCTCTCTCTGTCCCTCCTTCTGTTGGTTCTCTCTCTCTGTCTGTCAAATAAATAAACAAAATCCTTTTTAAAAAGTACTTTAAAAATACTTTATTATTTTAAAATAACAAAAGAAACTGAAAAAGTTAAAGAATCTAAAGAACAAAAACAATTATTATATCATCAAGCGTGTGAACTATATTTGACATTAAAAAAATATGAATCTTTCTTAATCTGGGATAGTAAAAGTGACTGAAGACATTCTACAGTAAGAAAGGAAAAATAGGGTCTGCTATGTGACTCGGTCAGTTGAGCATCTGACTCTTGATCTCGGCTCAGGTCTTGATCTCAGGGTTGTGAGTTCAAGCTCCACATTGGGCTTTATGCTGGGTGTGGAGGATATCTTAAATCCATCCATCCATCAATCAATCAATCTAAGAAAAACACAATAATATATAGTTATAAACCTATTGTATTGACAAATAAAACACTTGTTCACAATGTTCCTGCCACTTACTTACTTTAAAATATGGAAAGCATTGATTTCCTTAAAAGAATATACTTTGTCATTAATTGAAATTTTAAATTAAATGATAGTGTGTTGAAATAAGTCAAAAAAAAAAAAAGCTACAGTGCAAGCCATAATGGAAAGACTCTTACCTACATTTTAAATATATACTAGTTTGAAAGATTTCATTAGTACTTTTTGAAAACGTCCCTCAGATAAGGAAGAGAATCCTCAAAGATAAAGTGATTTTGATATTTTAAATAACAAAAATAATTTTAGAATGGTCGAACCAGCAATTCCTTCAATCAGGTAACTGATTACCAACGTATGGAAAAATAAATTTTTGTTATATCTCAGGATGAGATAGACAAAACAACAAAAGCCATGTGATTGAATATCACACAGATGCAGGAGTATTTTTTCACATGCCTCTTGGATGTATTTCCAGGCTCTCCTTAAATAAAATTCTCTGGTCCTTTGGATTTGAAAATGTTGCCTTATTTCTCCATCATGGGTTTTAATTACAATGTCTCACTTTTTTATGTTTATTAACTAAGAATCATAAAGAATAATTTTCTATGATATTCCATGATTGATATCACATCCTAATTTATGAACTTATTTTTTTTTTCACTTGGATCATTCCGTCTGACTACATTAGAATAAATATCCTGAGATTTAACACAACCACCATAGTATGGGAATGTAAAAAAATGACTTAAGTTTTAAAAAAATAACGATGTAGACCCTAAAGATTTTTTTTTAATTTTTATTTATTTATGATAGAGAGAGAGAGAGAGAGAGAGAGAGAGGCAGAGACACAGGCAGAGGGAGAAGCAGGCTCCATGCACCGGGAGCCTGATGTGGGATTCGATCCCGGGTCTCCAGGATCGCCCCCTGGGCCAAAGGCAGGCACCAAACCGCTGCGCCACCCAGGGATCCTGACCCTAAAGATTTTATTTTAAACATAAACACTGTTGTGTTTACACCATCTATCAGGGATATAAGTGTCATTATTCGATAATTAGATATGTGGAAAAAAGAGGAGAAACATTTGGGCTTTTCCTTTCCAATTGCTATATTTTCTACCATCATTTATTGGGAAACAATATAGCTGTTGATACACTATAATATTAACTTAGATGCAATTAGTAGACTTGAGTGAGGAAAAAAGTTCATATTCACCACATAAAAAAGGAATTCCTCTTTGATGTTCTTCAAGTTATTATATGATTAAAATTGTTCAAACTTTAAGGACTATGTATTATGTCTACTGAATTTGATTTTATAAACAAAGTCTACTCCCCACCTTCTATCCTTAATAACATTGTAGATTCTAATTATTTTCTTTTTCTTTACCTTTCTTTTCTTTGTCTTTACCTAAAGGATTTGTCCTCATCCTTTATATTATCCTCATAACACAGTTTTCCTGATCCCAAACTACTTTGATTACTTTAGTAACTGTTATCCATGATTTCCCAACTCCTAGAAGCATTCTCTGAATTATGCAAAACACTTCATTTGCAAATATATGATAATCATGCACAAGAATCATAGATGATTACTTTTTGTCCCCGGAAAATGTACTTCTGGTGGCCCAAACTATCATTCTACACAGAAGTACAGAACATCAATAGCCAAAAGGAGTGGTCTAAAACTTCTTTTTTTTTTTTCTCTCTCTCTTTAAAGTTTTATTTATTCATGAAAGACACAGAGAGAGGCAGAGACACAGGCAGAGGGAGAAGCAGGCTCCATGCAGGAAGCCCGATATGGGACTTGATCCCAGGTCCTCAGAATCATGCCCTGAGCCAAAGGCAGACGGTCAACCACTGAGCCACCCAGGTGCCCCAGTCCAAAAATTCTTCTATATTATTTCCTTGATTATTAATTACACAGATCCCACCAAAATCTAAGTATATTTTGGGTTATTTTTGCATAAGTATCAATTTTCACCTTTCACCTTCAGTACACCTTCTACTGTCTCATGGTCTTGAATTAAACAATTTATTTCTTGTTTTTCTCATGGTGTCATGCTACTAGCAGCATACAGACTTTGTCCACCCCTCCTGCTACAACGCTAGCTCTACCCTCCCCAGTGATCATTACATTATGTGGAGAAGGAAAATGAAAACTGTAAAGGTGACCAAAGAAAAGTTTATGAGAGAACCAAGATTTTGCAGTACTTTTTAAGAGCAGTCTACATGTCACTTTGAACTCCTTCCTTGTGATACTTTGGTTTAAAAAAGATGCATCTCCCCATTCCTGAAAGTCTGACTGGGAATATCAGTCAGGAAGAGATGCCGTAAAATACCACAGGCTGGAGGGCTTAAACAATGTATTTTTTCAAGTTCTGGAGCCTAGAAGTCTAAGACCAAGGTATTGGCCTATTTGGTTTCTCTGGAGGCCACTCTCTGCCTTGCAGATGGCATCTCATATGCCATCTCACTGCATCCTCACTGCATCCTCATATGGCTTCTCACTGCATCCTCATATGGCTTTTCTTGTCTATTTTTTTTTCTCTCTCAAAAGGCCATCAGTCCTATCAGCGTGGGGTTCCATCCTGATGATCTCACTTAACCTTAATTTCCTCCTTAAAGGCCTCATCTTCTATTATAGTCAAGTTAGTGGTTAGGGTCTCAACATATTAATTTGAGAGGGAGATACAATTTAGTCCATAATACTAGGCTTTATCCTCTTTAAAAAAAAAAAAGTTTCACAAAACCCACAGTTATGAAAAAGTTTTGGCATCAGCAACAATTTTATTTAAAGATTTTATTTATTTATTTGAGAGAGAGAGAGCATGTGTGCAAGAGAGAGAGAGAGAGCACGAGCAGGTGGGAACAGCAGAGGGAGAGGGAGAAGCTGACTCCCCGCTAAGCAGGGAGCCTGATGTGGGGCTCGATCCCAGGACCTGAGCGAAGGCAGATGCTTAACCTACTGAGCCCCCAGGCGCCCCAACATCAGCAACAACGTTGAGTGAGACTATCTCATGCTCCCGAGGTATGTCACTCTGTACCCAAACAACTTATTTCTGTTAAGTCCCTTTAGAGGATATTTTTCTCATTTTATACACACCAGAAATTACTGTAGGGAAAAAAAAAAGAAGATGTACTTGCTATTTTTCTCCAGGAACAGCTTTTTTTTTTTTTTCTTTTCAATTAAATACTTCATTAGAGCAAGACTACCAAAGAGAAGAGGTATCACACGCGTACCAGGGTATGCATCAGACAAGTGTTCTACTAAGTCCCTTGGGTTGATGGGTACGCGAAATCAAAAAGACAACGTTACATATCTGTAAGCTTATAGGTGCTTACTGTTTCTCCTCAAATGCCTTTTTCTCTCTTAAGAGTCATTTTCTATATAAGGAATGGATTACCCGCCTTAAAACTTCATCCAACTGATACTGGCCTACGCAACAAAAAGACCCCAGGATCTCAATTTAAATTGCATTTTAAAAATTATTTATGGCGGGCTTTGCTGTAGCGAGGTCTTAGGCCTTCAGAGCTTCAAGAATAGGGAACAGCAGGTGAATCATAAAGGCTTAGCTTTATAACATGCTCTTCCCAGGTCTCCCCGCCCCTCACAGCATTTCTGACCTCATACACAATATGACCTTGCTGCAGAACCTAACAGAGGGATGTGAAGTATGCACAGAAAACAGGTGTAATTCCAAGTTTACCGTGGATTATCGGGGATAAGAAAACAGGCAGATAGTGTGTGTGTGTGTGTGTGTGTGTGTGTGTGTGGTTGACCTATATTGGTTTCAGATTTTGTGAGTGAATAAATGATCTGGGGAGGAATAAATGAGCCTCTTTAATACTAATTAATTCTTTCAATCATTCATTGTTTCAGAGCAGCCAAAAATCTCTTCCAGCCTACCAAATTAATTATTACCTTCTCTCCTCCTCCTCCTCCTTCTTCTCACTCACCTTGCTGTGTTTATGAGCATGTGTATCAGACTGTTACCGATGAATAGTTAAAATGATCTGTTGGAGGGAAAACCAAGTGAATGAAGTTTCAGCATGAAAAAGAAATTTGCTGGGTCAGTAAAACATCAAAGACATGCCTGGGCCATGTGAATTAGAAAAGAATGAGCAGTTCATCTTCCAAATGAAAAGGGGAGTAAGAACTGTGGATTTCCAAATGATTTTCTTAAAGGAAACTAATTCAAGCCCCTAATGTATAAGCTTCGAAAAAAAAAATCTTCTTAATAAAAGTGTTCTCGGTTAGATATAAATAATCAAGTAATCAATACCTGCTGTGCACTGACAAGTAATATAGTTGAGTAGAGGGCAGAAGAAAAAGTGTTATGTTTAAAATATATTTTAAAGATTTCAACGGGAGAGAAAGTTCAAAGCCCTTTCAGAAATTCCTCCAGGAAGAAAGACTTCAAGAGGCTGATGAAAATAAGTAGGGGAAATATAAAACAGGGCTCCGTGGCCTCCTTTTCATGGTAATAAAATATGTATTTTTCCCCCTTGGGGAGTGGGGATGGTCCTTCTATTGAATCACTGGAAGAAAACACAAAGCAGGAAGCCATGTACTCTTGGCGAAGGTGAGATAGGAATAAAACATCCACCTGCCATCACAAGAGCTAAAAGGACTCCTGTTCTCCTACATCTGGGTTCTTGACAAATATTTAAAGTGGGAAGAATTTAAGTCATGCGGGTGGAAGGGACGTGGCAAGGGGGAATTTGCTGGCTGGCTTTGAAAATGAAAGCAGCTCGATGTGGATGGAACTGGAGGGTATGATGCTGAGTGAAGTAAGTCAATCGGAGAAGGACAAACATTATATGGTCTCATTCATTTGGGGAATATAAAAAAATAGTGAAAGGGAATAAAGGGGAAAGGAGAAAAAATGAGTGGGAAATATCAGAAAGGGAGACAGAACCTGAGAGACTCCTAACTCTGGGAAACGAACTAGGGGTGGGAGAAGGGAAGGTGGCCTGGGGGGGGAGGGTGACTGGGTGACAGGCACTGAGGGGGGGCACTTGATGGGATGAGCACTGGGTGTTATTCTATATGTTGGCAAATTGAACACCAATAAAAAATAAATTTATAATAAAAAAATTTAAAAAATGAAAATGAAAGCAGCTTAATCCTAGTTGTCTCGGGGTTTTCTGAAGATTAGAGGGTTTCTTGAGAGGCTTGAGAAAAATGGGGGTGAAGAGAGATGAACTCCAGCCGGTATTAACTGAATATCACAGCTTTCGGTGCTGAATTGATTTTGGAGCACGCTCACTATGGTTTATCCATACATCTGTGATTTCCTCATGGACTAAAACTAATCCATGGTACTCTGCATTCCCTCTGTCAGTTGTCTAAGCTCTCCATTCAAATTTTGAAGCACTCATCAAATGTCAGACTGCAACCAAAAATGCCTGGGACAAGAACCTTGCTTTCATCATCCACCCGCTTATTAGTCGTATTTACAGTACGAAGCCATCCACTGTGGCATGGCATTCCATTGCTTCTATCACACGCCCTTAATCTTAAAGTTCTTCAGATACGATCTCCTGGGATTATATTCTTGGTCTCCAAGTGTTATTGGCTCAGACACGTGCCCCCAAATTCATATGTTGAAGGCCTAACCCCTAGTACCTCAGAATGTGACTGTATTTGGAGCTAGAGCTTTGAAAGAGATGATTAAGTTAAAATTGGGTCATTAGGGTGCATTTTAATCCAGTGTGACTGGCCTTCCTAAAAAGGGGAGGAAATTACCCCCAAACAACACCGAAGGGAAAGTATATGAGGTCACAGTGAGGAGAGAGGCTTCCCGAAAAACCAAATCTGCCAACACCTTGGTGTTGGACTTCTAGCCTCCAGGGTGTGAGAAAATAAATTTCCTTTGTTTAAATTCCCAGTCTCTGGTATTTTTATGGGAATCCTCATGAACTAGGTTTTAGTTCAAGTCGATTAAAATTCCCCTCCCAATCTTTTATTTATTGAATTATTGAATTATTTATTTATTGAAGATTTACTAAATGCCAAATATATATATATATAATTATATATTTTATTTATATATAAATCTATATTTGGCTATAATATAATATAATATAAATATAATATAATATATATATTATATATTGTTGGTGTGCTAAAGCACAAACAAAAACTGAATGTAAATAAGCATCATCCTCATTTTAAAGGTATTATTAGTACTTTGCCCTAAATCATACAGTTTGTTAACACTGGCTGCACCATTTGGATTTTGCTTTTACGCATTACAATATTCTACTTCCCAGATATGAGCTCCTCACATTCCTACTCATTCCAGCTTACTTTCTTTTCCCTTTTTTGGGCCCTCATTCCTGGACTCCTGCTTCAGGACCCTGTTCACGACACCAAATTTTCTAGATCTGATATCTCCAACGTCAAAATTACAAGCAATGTAACCACAAGTTCAGTACAGTGGAAAGAGAACAGACCTCAGTAGAAATTCTGAACCTCGTGATCAATAGTTGCATGATTTGAACCCACCTAATCTCTGTGTGCCCTAAGGTATCTGAAGCGTGGCTTTACAGCTCCCGGGAGAGCTCCCCTGAAGTTTGATGTAAAGTCTGTGCACAGCCCCTGCTTTACAAGAGTCTTACGTATCAACCGGATCATAAATAGCCTTTAACACAGAGTCTGTGACTCTAGCACAAGACTTCATTTTTGTGTGATTAATAGAACTGTATAAGGAGAACTTTAAGATTCTTTGAACAAATTTTCATATTGCTAGTTCCCTGACAATTAAAAATTCATTAAGGAAACAGTGTGGGGAAAGCAAAGAATGTTTTTAATGGAGATGAGAAAGCAGTGGGCATACGTACAAGAACCCACAAGTTCCATTTGGCTGTGAGGGAGTTTTCCGGATTGAAAAGTCGAAAACAAGCTTAGAAATCATGAATGTCTTTAATGCCAGATTAAGGAGTTTTGATTCATTCTGAATGTAGCAGAGATTAATTATAGATTTTTGAGCAAGGGGGCATTACTCAATCAGAGCTGTGACATTGCTTTAAGTAACCTTTGCTGCCTAGTCCACCCCAGTAAGGAAGGAGCAGGACTAGACTTACATTTAAGTTACAAATCAGCATATTTCTGATCCTGCCCTGATTTGAGTCAAATGCCTTTAAAAATCCTCTAGATCAAGAGCTTTAATCTTATACCTGGGGATAGTACTTAGGGGTTCCATAAACTAGGTGTAGCCCAAAGATTACGTCTTTCTCTCTTTCTCCCTCCCTCTCTCTCTCTCTCTCTCTCACACACACACACACACACACACACACACACACACACACTTTTTTTTTTAAATTACCTTCTTAAAGGTAATTTAAAAATGACTATTTGAGGGTGATTGGGTGGCTCAATTGGTTAGACTTGCTTTCGGCTCAATTCATGATCTTGGGGTTGTGAGATCAAGCCCTGCGCCCTGCTCCACACTGGGTATGGAACCTGCGTAAGATTTTATCTCTCCCTCTGGGCCTCCCCACTTACTCTCTCTCTCTCTCTCTCTCTCTCAAAAAAAAAAAGTCTACTTGTGTATGAAGAAAATGATATGTTAATGCCTTTATGTCTTTGCTGTAAATGGCATAATACACTATTGTGCATACATATGTGAATATGGTCATCCCGCCATATTTTACTTAAAATATCATTTAGTATAGTTTCTGGTTGATAAAAATTAATAAAAACATATTTTACCATTTTTTGTTGAGCATAATTAAGTTGGAAGCTCTCAAAGAAAAGAAAGTTAAAAATGAAACGACTTCTGTTTTCATTTGTTTGGGCTCTGAATATTTTATCTTTAAAAAAGAAAAGCAAGGAAGGGAGACAGAAAGAAAGAGGAAATTAATTTTAATTTTAATTTCATTGAAGAACCTGATTGGCCATAAAATCACGAGATCTGTAGAATGGCTTTGTTTTTTCCCCCCTGCTGGCCAGCAAAGACTGAAGTCTTCACTAAGACTGAAAGAGCTTCTCCGATGTATTGAACCTGAGATGTATCCGACACAGCAGAGAAGATGGGTGGTTTAAAGGGCCTGGAGATTGAGGCTGTCCTGAATCAGACCCCCCCTTGCAAGGCATTATGCAAGATTGTGGATTCCATTTCTAATTATGATCTAGAGCTGCCCACAATTGAAGAGACCTTGATGCAACCATGTTTCTTGGCAATGACTAGGCTGGTCTGTGGCTTATTGTTCAAGAAGAAAAGTGAAGCAGTACCTGTGACAAAGACACCACCCACTTGAGAAACATGTATTTATGTTCCAACATATGAGAGAAGGTCATGAAGAATGAGTGGTACCGTCTTTTCTCATCAGCCTGCGGTTCCATGAAACTCACGAAATAGCTTCGTGCAGCCAACTCCCAGATTTCAGTTTCTATGCACCCGGATGACATCAAAAAGAATTTCTATTTGGAGAGTGTCTTTTAGAATCCTCAAAATCCCCTGAATTTTTCTCTTTACTGAAAGAGAATTCTTGGTCCTCTGTTCAGAAATAGAATGTCTGCAAGGCTTAATGACGCTGTTTTTGCTGTTTGGGCAAATAAAAATATGAAAACAAGTCATGATTCATAAAACAGTTGTCAGACAGCACCCAAAGATTCTGGAAGAAAGTCTGGATGTTTGCTGCGAGACATTAATTTCAATGAAGGTGCTGATCCCCACTTTTTAAAATGCTTCAGAGAAGAACTGACAGCACAGGGTGAAGTGGCTTCCTTGTGGCCGAGAATGTTTTTGCCTCTCAATAATAAATAATTACCAAAGTATCTGAATGAAACTCAGGCAGGTGTTTGGCCATTTCTGAATGAACAGGAAAGCTTCTTCACAATAATTGGCCAGGAAGTGGTTCATTCAAGGTTTCCTATGTTGGTTGAAATATTTCAATATACAAACAGGTCTTTTTTTTTTTTTTTTCTTTTTTTTTGGCCTGTTTGATCCCAATGTTTGTGAGAGGATTTTATTAAAATTTCTGGTCACAACTTCTGATTTACATTCCACCCTATGGTTCTGCCAAAAACTACTTAAAATATATTGAAGTATACAATGGTTATAACTTTCTCATCCATTATTTCTTTTACAAGTTTTCTTTTCTCTTGACACCATTTTTTTCCTTCATCTGAAATGGTATTTTGACAATTATTAAGATTGCTACATCCATATTTATAGTGATGCATATTTTCCGGGTATTTTTTTTCAAACCTTTTATTTGTAACCTTCTGGAATATTTTTAAGAGCAAATCTTGAAAAAAAATGGTTGGGTCTTACTTTTTAAATTCAACATACAGTATTTTTGTGATAAATCAACCCAACATATGCTTCCTTGAAAGTACTGTTGAGTTAAAACTCATATGGTTCATTGTATTTCATATTTTATATTAATTACACTTTCTATTCATTTTTTTCTCCATTTCTAGGTCCATTGGATGATTAAGTTGTCTTCTGGCTGCCTCAAAGTTACACTTGTGTCCCATAGAAACTTTGTTCATCATTCTTCATTATTTTTTTCTGTTCTTCAGATCCAATAATCTTTATGCATCGCTCTTCCATTTTGTTGATCTTTTTCTTGTGATAGCAGCTAAAATCTGTTGATTTGTTTCTAATATATTTTTAAATTTCAGTTGTTGTTCTTCCTAACTCCAGAGTATCTATTTTTAAGGATTTCTATCTCTCTATTGATATTCTTCACTTATTGACCTGTTTGCATCCTATCTTCCTTGGATTTTTTAAGCATGGTTTCCCAGCCCTAGACTGGTGTCTAGTGGGAGAGTAGCCCAGTATTCTTGGCTTCACTTGCCCAAAATTGAACTTCTATAGCAGGTTGCTGGAGGAGAAGGTGTAAGGGAACAGGTTGTGGTTGTAATGTCACCAACTTTCACATTCTTACCAAGATTTAGTAAGTTTTCTTGAATTACTATTTCTCTATTTTTTTTTTGTTTCCTATATCCTATAATTCCATTCCTATATCATATATCCATTCCTGCCCTTAGGACAATTTCCAGAGACTTTAAATGATTTATTTTCATAATTTTCACTAGCTAAATTGCTCTTTTGCTAAGAAAATGATCTACCAAGGTCCCTACCCTATACCAAGGTCCTGCCCTACCATGTTCTTTCAAATGGCCATTTGAATTTGCATAGCATGCTCAGGAAACAGGATGGTGCTGAGCATTGTGTCACAGCTTCTATGTAGAAAGCCCTCAGATGATACTGAAAGAGATGTGAGTAAAGCATGGTGGACCTTGATATCATTTTGAGGATTTAGGTGTGATCCCATGGATAGAAGAAAGCCATCCAAAAAGTTTGAATAAAATAGTGATATAATCAGATATGTATGATGTTGGGGAAATAAAACCAAAACCAAAAATCCCCTGCCTGCCCAAAACCTCTCCAAAAAAGTAGAAAAGAAAGAAAACAGTTGTATCGTTGAATAAGCATTAAACCAGAATGCAATCCACATCACAGGCCATCTGTTAAGAGGGAATGCAAAGAAGGAAAAACAAAACAAAACCTCCTTATTCTTCTATAACCAAGCAGATACAATCCTCTACATGCTTGTTCTCAAGATAAATAATTACTAGTCTTCAAATAAGGGGACCTGGCAGCATCACTGATCACACACGGTTCATTCTAAATTTACCTGGTAACTGGAGGTGATCATCTAGGTTAACTAAGTGATTTTATCCCAAAGGAAAATACATTTTTATATCTTCAGGACAGGAAGTTTGCAACTTGAACCAGGTACTAGTAAAAGTTAGGCTCCCGCCTCCCAGGAACTGAGAAATGTGAGGGCTCTCTTTCTTGATGATTATATTTCAAAGAGATGGCTCCCAGGTCATTCCTTGAGAAAGGCATTCATGGTTTTTAACTTGACAAAAAGTCTCATTTAGCTTTTAAAATGATTTACATCCATTTCAAAGAGTCAGAAAAAATAACTTACAAGTTTCCTAAGGGAAATACTCTAAGAAAAGAGAGAAAAGAAGGTCTCTTTATTTATATGAGAAAATCCACTTTCTGTCCTTTTTTAATATACATATTTACCCTTATAGTTAGAGCATTGTCTGGTTCAACATATGAAGGTTTATGATATTTGCTTGTTATTTGTTGATCTTGGAAAAAAACAATTATATAAATCTTTCTGCATTGAGAATAACTGAGATGAGGGGCACTTGGGTGGTTCAGTCGGTTAACTTTTGATTTTGGTTCCAGGCATGAGATCGAGCCCCATGTCAGGCTCTGCACTGGCCTTGGAGCCTACTTAAGATTCTCTGTCACCTCTCTCTCTGTCTGAAGTAAATAAATAGGAATGCCTGGGTGGCTCAGTGGTGGAGCATCTGCCTTGGGCTGAGGTCATGGTCCTGGGGTCCTGGGATGGAGTTCTGCATTGGGCTCCCCACAGGGACCCTGTCCTCCCTCTGCCTGCCTGTGTCCCTGCCTCTCTCTCTCTCTGTGTATCTTATGAATAAATAAATAAAATCATTTTTTAAAAATAAATAAATAAAAAATATGTGAAGCAAATTCTTTTCCTCCACATTTTATGGGAGCAACAATCACTATCTGCCACAAAACCATGCCTTTTAGAGCTACTATTCTTAGCTGAAAAGTAAAATATTTCTCATAGTTCTTTTTAGATAGTTTTTCTTTCATGACTTATATTTAATATTTTTAAAAGATTTTAGTATCAGATCCTTAGAGCAAATCTATACCCATAAACCATACACTTGTAAAAATAATTCTTAAATCTGTTATATAGAATGCAAAATAACTTGGTTTTGACAGAATATTATAGCTTACCCAGTGTTTACATAGATATTACCTACTTCCTAAAACAGTACCGTGAGTAGGCAAGATAAGTAGAATTATGCTTAATATGCTGATAAGGATGTGGGGACTCAGAAAGCTTGGGCAACTTTTTCCAAAGTAAGGGAACACAGCTGAGATTCAACCTCAGGATTTCTGAGGCCCAATTTCTAGGACTTTCCACTATACCACACTGATGTAGAGGTGCAAAATTTTTCCTTTACCCTTCAAAAGTTTCTCCTAGCTTGCTGATTGAGATAGATCAACAGGAGAAATTTTAATTTAATTTTGTTCATATGGGAACCCCACATAGATAAGAGATTCAAAGACAGAAAGGTAAATGAAGTACATATGCCATCTTGAGTGAAGCCGTGGGGTAGCGGTCCGGGGCTTCAAAGGGAAGGATGGCAATTCATAGGGCAATAAAGAGCCAATGATGTATGGTAATTGGATGCTTGCCCTATGGTTCAAATGGGTTACTCAGATAAAATTTATTTTGGTATTAATTCTTATTTTGGGAAAGACTTCCATTTAGATTCTTCTAGGTAGTTAAGAGGAAAACAAAATTTTTCTTGGACCCACAGGATCTCAATTGCCTTCAGCTGAAAATAGTGCACATGCCAAAGAACCAAATCTTGAGGAGGCCTCTTCTGAACTCCCTCAGTAATGCGGCCTTTTGAAAAGTGAACATTTCAGCAGATGAGTTACAAAGCAGCTCTAAGTATTGGATTAAAATTTGGACTAAGATGCCCGTACTAAGAGAAAAATTAATCATCCAAACATGCATTATTTTATTTACAAACAATCCTATAATATATCCTGAACCTAAAGAAGATACAAAGATTCACTATAACCTCAACAAACAAATTCATTGTTCATATTTCTGAAGTTTTACTCTAGTAGTATGAAGCCAATAGATGCATTAGTTTGATTTTTTTCTACTGAAGAGAAATAAATATCTATCTTTGGCATAAAGTTTATCTTGAGCTGATTGTTTTTGAGAAAGAGCGGACACAGGAAAAGCTCTGAAAAAACAAGTAAATGTTAGCCATTTACATTCATCAGGGAAATTTCCATTTGTAAGGATGTCTCCTTTTTTGTACCAGGAAGGGTATGACTAAACCTCTAGAAATTTTATTGGTGGAGAAGGCGTGATGCTTATTCAATAATAATTCAGATTCAATGACATATTTAAAGCTTTCCCCATAACACCTTCCCCCCCAACATCTTGGTATGTAAGGTGATGACTTTAGGTCATTTCAGAGAGTTACTCAATTGTTAAACTTCTGTTTATTTGTCTCCTGTTAATCTGTCAATTTATTACTGGACAGACCTCAGCCAAGAATCTAGAAGGGTAGAGGAAAAATGACTTTTTCTCCTTCACACTCTATTCAGTCTTTTTTTCTTTGCCAGAGGTACCATATGTGAAATAAAAGATTCGCATCTTGTTTTCTCTCTTTTGTTTTAGGGCAAGCCTCATTGCATTTACGTTGATTATCACTTAGCCAAGAATGAAAAAAAAAAAATCTCTCTTCTAGCCCGGAGCCACAAAACCAAGCATTGAGTCTGGAATCAAATGTACTTAGAAGATGAAAAATTTCACTTGCTTCACAAGTTCTTTCTCCCCACTTGTGGCTTGAATACTCCCCACCCAATTCACACACACACACACACACACACACACACACACCTCCACCAACCCTATAAAACGGCTACTACATTCATCTCTAGTAGGTATTTTTAAAACTTCAGATGTTCCCCTGCTATCTTGAACCCATGGTCATTTGACACTGTTTTTTGTCTTTGCTTCACCAAAGTTGGCTAAAAATAGCAAGTAAGTTGTGTTAGCAGCACAAATGACTAATCACAGAAAAGATCGCTTTGAATCAAGGAAAAATTGCTTACAGTTTAGATAACAAAATGAAGTCTTTTTCCGGTCATAATAAATTAATAACATAAATTTGACTGGTCCACTACTTGACACATAGTAGGTGTTCGGTAAATGTTAGTTACTTTTCCTCTGAGTGACGGTCCCACTTAAATTGTTAATGTTAATGTTATAAAATTACACCTTTATTAAAGGAAATAAGCATTCCAGTCAAGGGTACAAGAGTATCACCATATCAGGATAGAGAAAACCAAAAATGGTCTCCAAAGAGGCAATCGATGGGTGGAAAATTGCCAGATAGGACAAGGAAAGAGAAATTCAATCCCAGAGTAAGCCAGTTATAGACCAGAGGTTACAAGCAAGAGATACTTAAACCCTAATAAGATATTTTTCCTTTTTTTAATAGAGATTTTCTTCAATTTTTATGCTAAAATGTGCGTGGAAAACTAACAAGCTCATAGAGCCCACAATTATATTGACAGCTCCATTCCATCACTTCAATTTATTTAACAAACAAAAGAACTCCATTAGAAAACATATAGTGGAGAAAAAAACTCCATGAAGAAATTCATTTCAATGAGCTATTATCCTTATCCAGAAAGATTCTTCTGAAAGTTAAGGAAGTAAGAATGCTGATGAGTCAATGATGGAAATATGATACAGAATATCAACAAAATGATAATATAACAGGATCCTTCTAATCGGCACACCTAGGTAGAAACAAAAATATGCTAATTAAATAAGCATTCCGATTAACAGAGGCTTTTAGGAATATCCTGTGCTATAAAATATGTACTTTCAATTAAGATAGTGTTTGTAAAAATAACAGGAGATATGGTGATTTTTAAAACACAGAACTTTAGATTTTTTTAAGCACATACAACAACATACTATAAGGAAATTGGTCAGTAATTGATATAACTTGTTCCTAGGAGTATGCCTCAATAATTTTCTTGCAAACAAGATGTTTATAAAAATAGATTCATGAATAAAAACCTGGCCTTCAATTTATTGGTGAACTAGCCTGTGCAGCTGATATAAGCAAGCTCATACAAAAGCCAATCAAAAGTGAGTTCATATCTAGATAATAGATTCACACAACCAGATGCTGATAACCTTAAATTCAACCTGAGTCAGACACTGCATTGCCACCCTACTAACAGATTAACTGCTAAAGAAAATGTGACCTTTCTCTAATAGATTTTTACTCTTTTATCTATCTTATTTCTGTGCCATTTTTCTACCAAAGTAACTGGATTTGGGGTCCGTTCTCTCTATCTGCTCTATAGTTAAGACTTCTCAGATGCTGATTAAAATACGATTGAAGACAACTCAAGCAGACACCTCTGATAGCACTTGATTGATTCCATAGTGTAATTTTCATCCTTTTGGATCCAGGTAGGACTTGATAAAGAACAGATATGAACTTATTTCAGGGCTTAAGTAATCACAGTTTGGGATAGAGAAAATCTATAGTGAATATAGTAAATACAAAATTCTGTAAATAATAGCAATTGGGTTTATAAACCAAAGGATAGTTTCAAAAACTGCCGAGATGTACCGGCACACCGTGGAATTTGACTACAACCAGCTATCTGATGTTGTGTAAATTACTAACCACTCTAAGTTTTAATTTTCTCATCTGGAAAATAAGGATAATAATTTTATCAATCTCGGATGATAGGTGGAAATTAACAAGGAGAGAATCTTGTGCTTGGCAGGGGAAGTAGTTAATGTTAGTCCTTCCTTGCTCTTGATTTAAATATTATTTAGATAAATTTATTATTTTTTAAATAATAATGTAAGAAATGGATATGGAAAGAAATGCGAGGGGATTATTTCCTTCTTCGTCTCCTTTCAAGAGTCAGTTTGTTTTTCTGCCTTCTTACCCTAATTGGAGCAATTGAGTGGGAGGGAGGCCTCTCCCACTCCTTCAACACAGGTTATGGTTAACAAATGCTGGTATAGGAAGACTTTCAACCAGTTTCACTAACAATCTTGGTTTAGCAAAAGTCCTCAAATGCTAAAAATGGCATGCATGAAATCCTTTCCATGGGATTTTCTTTTTTTAGATATAATTGACATATTACCTCATGTTAGTTTAAAGTGTGCAACATGTTGATGTGATTCATTTATTTATTGCAATGTGGTTACCATCAGAGCATTGGCCAACTCCTCTATGATATCACATAATTATTATCTCTTTTTTTGTGATGAGAACAGTTAAGATATAGTCTCTTCACAGTATTGCTCATTATAACACCATGCTGTGCATTACATATCGGGACTTCTTGGTCTCTAGTTGGCAAGTTTCTGCCCTTAAACTCATCTTCTAATTCCCCCATTTCCCTTAGCCTCCATTAAACACCATTCTATTCTGTTTTTACAAGTTCAGAGTTTTTTAGATCCCAGTGTTTGTCTTTCTTTGTCTGATTTATCCTACTTAGCATAATCCCTTAAGTTCCATCCACAGCAGTATTTCACAAGGAGCTTCCTAGGGTGGCACTTGGACAGGGTCACATGAGGTGAGGGAAGTACTTCACAGCAGGAGAGCTTCCAAAGGCAGCAGAAGGCCAGCACCCAGGAAAAGAGAGCAACAGGATTTTTGGGGGCGAGGTGGAGGCTTGCCCGTGTGAGTGATGTCATTCAGCCCAGACAGGAATCTCTGGGGGTCTGGGGTCTTTTATAGCTACAGGGTTTGTCTTACGCAGGCCTAGCATCTGTTAAGGTGATTTCATGGAGTGTATAAAACAGGCTAGCTCAATTTAGTCAAACATATGCATATTTGGGCTCTATTTAAACCAGTTGGATGTGTAAGAATTTGAGTTTGGTACTGTTCAGTTTTGAGCTACTGGTACCACCCTACTATAAAGCCGTACATAACGTAGGGGCCAATATCCAGGGACCATCTTTGGCCATTTTTATATAACAGCACCTAAGATGGAAGCTGTATACAGCCTTTTATAAGTTAACCTCGGAATTGGTATATCATTGTTTCTATAACATGAAAATGGTCAAACAAATCACAGTTTAATGCAAGAATAACTCACAAAACTGAGAAATCAGGAGTGAGAGAGATCATTGGAAATCACCTTCAAGGCTGATGCTACATCTATAGGGAGTCACAGCCTAAGAAGAAAGGTGTGAGCTACATTCAATACCAACCTCTCTTTTTGCTTCTGTTGCCAGACCTTGCCGAGAGTCAATCTCCGACTGTCTGAATATTTAATTCCTGACATTTTACTCTCCAGTCTCTTAATCTAGGTTTCTTATCCTTGACTGAGCTAATTTCCTGGATTCAATTCTTTTCTTCTTTGAGTCCTGGCTCTTGTTTTCCTTAGCTGTTCTTCTGGTCTTCAACTGTGTAAGACCTGACTCATTGCCTTCTCCCAGCTATCATGTACAGCTCAACTTTTTTCCCAGTCCCCATAAACCATCACTGATCACTTATCACAAAATATGACATGGAGCTGAACCTCTTGAGAACAAAATTTCTACAAAAGATAATTAATTCACACTATAATATCACGCACAATAATAATAAAAGCAATAATCTTTGCTCAGGGTTTATTCTTCAGTGACTTCTATCTGTCCTCCAAAAATACCTCTGCAATAAATGGGCAGGAATCTAGTAAAACATTTGTAATTCTTACTTCAGGAAATCAGAATCTGGGCTGCAGCTCAGGTGTCTGTTGCTTCACCTGTGTGGGCCTTTTGCTCTGGACTTCATTCACAACAGAGACTCATATTCTGATGGTTTTCTGAAGAAAAAGAAAAGCATCTGACTTTCAACTCTTAGTATCCTAGAAAACTGTGCTATGACCTTGAGCAATGGAGAATCTAAAACAGTAATTCTATTTGGGTTTCTTTTTTGTTTTTGTTTTTTTAAGATTTTATTTATTTATTCATGAGAGACTCAGAGAGAGAGGCAGAGACCCAGGCAGAGGGAGGAGCAGGCTCCATGCAGGGAGCCTGACGTGGGACTCGATCCCGGGACTCCAGGTTCACGCCCTGAGCCACATGCAGATGGTCAATCACTGAGCGCCCCCCCCCCCAGGCATCCAAATAGTAATTCTATTTGAACATGAGATTAAAAAGCAAGTATTGATACTTATATCTCATTGTATTATAAAGCACTCTTTTTTGCCTATGACCTCTTACCTTACTTTAAATAGAAAACTACTTTCTTATACCTGCCAAATGAGTCAGTTAGTTGTGAAAATAAATGTATTTGAGAAGATGTGTGTCATGATACTCATTTTCTATAAAAAGTTAATTTGGGAAATTAGAATGAGTGTATCAAATACAGTTAAAATACCTGGATCCAGATTTCCTGAAAAGATTGTTCCCCCCTTATTTACACATGTCATAAAAATATTGAATATATTATATCCTGTTTTACACTGATGTAGAAGATTCCTCTAAGTTGTGTTGAGGGGTTTCCTCACCTGATATCGAGTTATGGCATAATTTTTAATGTTACTAAACATAGAGTGAGTTATAGCAGTAAATATATCAATGAGAAATATATTCTTGCACCTTAGAACACTGGAAACAAAAAATAAAATTCTTCCAGTGATGAAAGGTGTGTGCATGGATATGTTTTACCTGAGTGTGTGTGTGTGTGTGTGTGTGTGTCTGTCTGTCTGTCTGTGAAAATATTGGAGAACTGAGGGAATAGTCCTCTCAGTTAATACATGATGAATACTTCTTATTTATTGATTCCACACCTTAAGAAAATGAAGTATCCTCCCCTGATGGGGAGCTAGACTGTCAGGGGAAATCACCCACATGGTATTTGCCAACAGCTGTATCCGTCCTTAACAAAATCACTAGGACAAAAAAAACTCCCTCCTTAGGACCATAGAACAATTTGGTGACTAGATAGTTGTCACTCACTCCTTTGTTCATAATATATTTTTTAAGCACCTGATCTAAAAAAAGTTCTCAATTTTATCAGTCTACCTGGTTAAGTTATGGAAGATTGGAATAAATCATTCTAACCTGTCCTTAATTCCTCTTATTCTGTGAGCAGACAAGTGGAACAATCCCTGTCTAGACAGAGCTGATGCTTTGTACTATCATTCAAGAGTGAACTTTGAGTCATATTTCCTGGAGGTGAAACAGATAAACAAATGTTTTGATTGAGATTAAGGATGCCTCTTACCTGTTACCTGAGAGTCACACTTAATTGGGTTATTTATGGTTCAAATCTGTTTCTGCATAAGAAAAATACATTTAAAATTATTCAATGCTTATTATCCTATATTAGGCCCTGGGATAAAATAGAGAGTGAAAAAACAAATGAACCAACAAAAATATATGGTGTGTCTATCAGTTAACTTAAAACCCAGCTAAGGAAGAAGGCATCAACAAAATAAATATGCAGCAGTATAATTGTGATCAGTCTTGTGACAAATACAGAGCATTATATAAGCACATAGCAGATTCTCTTCTTGTCTTGAAGGTCAGAAGTTTTTCTTAGAAATTGAGTTTTGAGCTAAGATTTGAAGGATGTAAAGGGCCTCACAAGAAAGATAAAAGAGAGATGATGAAGAAGGGATATGGAGAAAGAAGGCTAATGGAAGGGGTCATGTCAGAGTCAGAAAATGAAAGGGGGAAAAAGGCAGATATAGATGAGGTACAGGCAGAGGGAGAGGGTAGCATAAGATGAGAATGGAGGTGTGGGTGTGAACCAGTTAATGCAAGTCCTTAATGTTAAAAACAACAAAACAAACAACAACAACAACAACAACAACAAAATCACAGAAAAGGTCCAAAATGGAGTCACTGGTGCTAAATCCCACTCCAGTAAATCTAGATTTAATAATACCAAATCTAATTGCATTTCCGCCTCTCCCATAAGTGGAATTTTAAACCAACCCATCTAACATTTCCTGATTATCACCACTGAGGTAATCTGCAAGGTAGATGTTCCCACTTTTCCCCCAAAGGTGGTTGGCCTTGCCTGAAACAATCTTTTCTTTCATTTGTGACTTCCTTGTGCCTGCCCCTCTTCTGCCCATAAAAGCTTTCTATTTCGTACAGCTCCTCCGAATTCCTCTCTACCTGCTGAGATGGGATGCTGCAAGGTTCATGAATCATTTAATACAGCCAATTAGATCTTTAAACTAAATCTTCAAATTTACACAGTTGAATTCTGTTTTTGAACACTATAAATGTGGTGACCATTCAACTTTTCCTCCAAACTAATACATCCTGAGAGTGAATGGTGAGACAACTAATTTTTCCAGGATACCAGGCATAAACCAAGACTCTCCAAGGCAAATAAGAATATATTATATTTCCATGGATAGGCCACGTTAAAGATTTTGGTCTTTATCATAAGAGCAATGGGAATTGTTTAAAACATAAGCAAAGGAGAGACATGATTGTATTGGTTCTTTAGAAAAATCTCTCTGGGGGCTCCTGGGTGGCTTAGTTGGTTAAATATCCAACTCTTGATTTCAGCTCAGGTCATGACTCTGGGTCTTGGAAATGAGCCCTGACTCAGGCTCCATGTTCAGCTGAGTCTGCTTGTCCCTTTCCCTCTGCTTCTCCCTCCACTTGTGCTCCTGTCTCATTCTCTCATAAATAAATAAATAAATAAATAAATAAATAAATAAATAAATAAATAAAATCCTTAAAAAATAAGGAAACAAAAAAAAGGAAAATTCTCTCCAAGTTGGAATAAAAATGGAGGATGAGAGTCCTGTTGGGAGGCTATTGAATTTGTCTTAGTAGGAGATGCTAGTAAGTTAGATAGAGATTATTACAATGGGAAAAAATGATTAAGTCATTGGTTAGAAATAAGACAAGTGGGCTTAAAGATGAATTATAGGCTTCTAATCTGCTCACGATAGATAAAAGATGAAGATTAGGACTGGGGTAGATCATGCTGAGGGCAAAATTTGTATGTTGCCCATATTTTGTAACCATAGACCACCAGAGGCACACCTGTAGTTGAATAAAGCTGGATTTATTGAATCATTGCAGTGAGAGAGAACACATACCATGGAGGGCTGTGTTCCATCTCAGTAAGAACATGGGAGAAAGAACACATAAAATATGTTCATGTTAGGTGATTAGAGGAAAGGAAAAGGAAACGGAAATTTGCTCAGAACTGGATGCTGTTAGTCAGATGGAATAATCCTATGAAGAAAAGTGAGGCACAGGGAGCCTGAGAAACATTTCTAAGGTCATAAAATGCAGAGCCGAGATTTTAACAAAGGCTCCTGACTCCAGAGTTTACATTTTTAATTGCAACTGCATAGTATGACATATATATATATATATATGAATTGTCATAAAAATGAACTTCAATATTAAAAGAAAAAGTGAACCCTGTCCCTTCCACTCATCAATTACATAAACTTAAAGATGTGACTTAATTCATATAAATTTCATTTATCTTCCCTGCAACACAAGACAGCATAACTTACAAAGCCCGTGGGAATTAAAATGTCGACCATATAAGAAAGTACCTAGCATTGTGTCTAAAATCTAGTAAGCACACTGTCTATGGTAATTAAATTTAGATAAAATGTTTTTGGCTTGATTTGGTACAACATTTGTCCTTAAATTAAATGACATCAAATGAAAATAGAATAGCCAGTGTTAAAGGAAAATATGTCTGGAAAGAGTCCCATTTTCAGTATCTTATAAAGACTGTGTAACCTGTTGGAGACCAAAAAGCTAAGGGTTTGAGAACAATAAAGATGAAGAAATTTTGAGCCATTATTAAAAAAAACTTCATAGCTATGAAGAGTTCATAGAACTAATATTTAATCAGTCTTCTAAAATGTCTCTAAAAAAAGGAAAATGGGATGCTGATATATACTTAGATGACTACAAATTCTACATGTCCTTTGAGTTTGTTGGATAAATAAAATTCTCTTTTCAAAATATCATGAATGGCCAAAATAAAATTCATGTGATTGTTAGGACAGCTTTTTCTTTTGCCTTTTATGGCAAGGAAGCCTTAAAAAGTAATCAAGTTCCCATTTTTCACGAGATTCATGGCAGCTTGTGACTTGGCTATTATAAAATAAATATCTGAGCACTTAATAAAATCACATGTTAGGGAAAGGAAGTCTGTGGGTAGAATAAGATAATTGTTGGATCTGATATTCCACTCGGAGTCTGCTATTAGTTTCAGAAGTGGCCTTCAATGGTCTTCAGCTAACTGACAGAGAAATAGGAATCTTTCAAGAGCTGAGAAATGTCTTTCACTGGGTGTCAGAACCATTCACACAGTAGCATCAGCTAAAATGCTGGAAGGGATTGTCCAGCATCTATCTTTTAATATTCCATCAAACCCACTCAACACTCAGAAAATATTATACCTTGAAGCTATTAAAAAATATTTAAATCATCAAATTGTCAAGATGAAATTGAAAAAGGTAAGACTGTGTTGTAAAAGACCATGTCTTTAATTTAGCTCAGACCAGCTTGGAAAACCCAAGGCAATGTCCTCTAACCCCACTTGATGCATGATGGAGTATGTATCACTTCTTTGAATGCAAGTCATTTTTTATATGTCACTTTTTCATTAATATGGAGAAAGCTAGGCACATCTCCACTCATCACTAGGAGCCATAATGTCGTCAGTCATTTTTTCCACAGTTATTATTCCTTGTGAAAAAATAAAGAAGAAGGAAATGATATCTAAAAATCATATCAGAAGATATCAGGTTGACCTAGTTTATATACAATCCACATTATCTCTAATATTCTAGAAATTACAATTAAATGCAAAAAGAATTATGGGAGATAGCTATTAAGGATTTCCTGTGTAGGATTTGAGATAAATACATTCAGATGACTTGGGACAAATCTTTCTGTGATTAATCATGTAGTATTTATAGCACCTGAGTTGTAACCTCGACTGTAATTGTATGTATTTTGCAACATATTTTCCATGTATGCTGTAAATTTTTAGGGCACTGAAAATTGTTTTCCATTTTTAAATTTTAAAAATTTTGACAGCGTAGTTCTTCTGTTTTTATTCGTGTTTGTTTATAATACGATACACTGGGAAGAGGAGAAATACAGTGAACAGAGCAGGCCTCATTTGGAATCTATGTTTTGCTCCCTGGTCTGGAGAAGATTGGATTGTGTTGGTGGGTCTGCTTATGGGGTTGGTAGTTGTCTGCCAAATGGACACCCACCTTGCAGTGTTGTTGTGAGAATCTACCACAAAGTAGTGCCCGAGAAGGAATATCTGCTCATACAATTCACTTTGCAAATATGAGCTGATACTATTAGACTTTGACAGAATATAACACTTTCTTAAAAACATCCAGATTGTTAAAAAGAGATTTCTACAGGTAAAAGTAGGCTCTCACTTCCAGGGTTCAGAATATATATGATTGTCATATACCATGTCTAAAGGACACTCCAAAATGCAATCTCTTGGCAATGGTGATTGTTGTTTTTAACTTATGTTTTTGTACATTTGGGGGTAAACAAAAGTCCAAGACCCAATTGCAGGGACTGAGTCCTCACTGAGGACAGTAGGCCAAAACCCTTCCCAAATACATGGAAGTCCCTTCACCAACCCCAACGACCTGATGGCTCAGTTATGTCTAATAAACAGGAGGAATTCAACGTGGATTTTGTTTTGTTTTGCTTTGTTTTGTTTGTTTGTTTTGTTTACCTGTGTTGGTGAATCAAGTACCAAGAAGGAATATTCTCTGACTGTCCAGGAAAATCAGATCTTGCCTGAAGTGCAGAGCTAAGTCTTCCATTGGGTGGAAGATACCATTCCAGATCCCACGCTGCATTTTTTCCTGCTGTAGAGAAACTTTCAAGATGAGCAGACCTACTCTGCAGGGTCACATCAATGAAGAGAGCTCTTTTTCAAACTGGCCAGGGGTGGATATATCGGAAACTATTGATGCTTAAACTTTGAGTCCTTTGCTTGAACTAGGTCTACTCCAAAACCGGGGGGTGGGGGGGGGACCTTCCAGACATGTGTTCACAGAAGTATGTGGCTTACCAAGTGCAAAGTAAGGCATTTAGCCATAGACGTCTAAAGAGTCTCTTCTCTCTGATGTCCCCTTGGCTCCATCTCCCTTTATGTGGCATTGGAGTTCCAGCGAGGAGAAGTTGGATTGGGAATACAGTCACCCAGATCATGTGGGATATAGTTACTTGATTGGCTGCTAGATTTGTGTACGGTGAAGCCGATGGTAGCTTCCAGAAGTGTTCCTACTAGCCGCAAGCTCTCTCGACATTAGGGTACAGGGCTCAAAGTTCTCTCACGTAAGAATAGCGTCTAGCATGGAAAGTAGATGGAGAGAAGAAACAAGTTCTGAAACAGAAACTGGTTTTCAGAAAGTTTGTTCCATCATCATATATAGAATTTTAAGCAGGAGATCTGGTTCTTATTGATGCCTAGTCAAAATGGAAATTCCTTCCAATCGGAAAGACACCTGATAATAGCAGAATATATAATTGTAAGTGTGCCATGCATTTTCTTCTTCTTTTTTGATGGAATTATCCTACACTTGATCTTAGCCAAAAGGCAGAGAAGCAATGGAATCATTATAAGTAGAATTTATTGAGAACAAATTTGGAATAGGGCTACATATACTAATCACTTCTAAGTCACATGTTTTATTCATTGTAGCTTATAGGGTCATTTTAGCACATCAAATGCATCTTGTCCTAATATAGTGTGGGAGACCCAGAGGTCACTGCACGCTGTTCCTAACAAAAGTGGTGATTGACTAAAGTCCTAACAAAAGTGGTGATTGACTAAAGTGAAGAAAGAACTTTTAAATCCAAGTAATAAATAGGCTCCTGTTTTATTTGCCAATCCAGCTAATAAGAGTGACTGTATAACAAGAACACTTGTGGAAAGTATCAAATTTATTTCTGATTTGACAAGAAATACTGAAATCAATACAACCAACAAAACTAATCATGTGCCTGTGGTCATGGTGGGCAGAATAATGGCCTTCAAAGATGGTCTACATCTTGGGGCGCCTGGATGGCCCAGTTGGTTAGACGTGGGACTTTCGGTTTCAGCTCTGGTCATGATCCTTGGGGTGTGAATTTGAGGCCTACACAGGTTCCTTGCTCAGAGCACAGTCTGCTTGGGATTGTTCATGCCCCGTGCCCCACTTATGCACACACACACTTTGTCTCTCTCTCCCTCTTTCTCTCTCTATCTCTAAAATAAATAAATTAATTAAAAAAAAAGATGTCTACCTCTTAATCCCCAGAACCTGTGAATATGTTACTTTACATGATAAAAAGAAGTTTGCAGATGTGATTAAGTTAATGATCTGGAGACGAGGAGATTATCCTAGAGTATCCTGGATTATTCCTATGGACCCAATTTAATCATGTAGTTCCATAAAAGAAAATAATTTTCCCCAGTTATTGTCAGAAGGAGATGTGAAAAAGGAAGAAAGATCAGAAAGACACAACATTCTTGGCTTTAAAGATGAAGGAAGGGATCCCTGGGTGGCGCAGCGGTTTGGTGCCTGCCTTTGGCCCAGGGCGCGATCCTGGAGACCCGGGATCGAATCCCACGTCGGGCTCCCGGTGCATGGAGCCTGGTTCTCCCACTGCCTGTGTCTCTGCCTCTCTCTCTCTCTCTCTGTATGACTATCATAAATAAATAAAAAAAAAATTAAAAAAAAAAAAAAAGATGAAGGAAAGGAGCCATGAACCTCTCTAGAGCTTCCAGAAAAGAATGCAGTCATATTAACATCTTTATTTTAGCCCAGTGAGAGCTGTGTTGGACTTATGCCACACTGAACTGCAAGAGAACACACTCGTCTTGTTTTTAGGCAAGTTTGTGGTAACATATGATTGCAGCAATAAAAGCCAATACAGTGTCACTACAATCATATTAATGAATATGGTCAATTAGAAGAATATTTGATGAGTTATTGCCCTAGAAAATTCGACGTGTCCTGGGGCACCTGGAGGGCTCAGTGGGTTGAGACTCTGCCTTCAGCTCAGGGCGTGACCCTGGGGTCCCAGGATCGAGTCCGGCATCGGGCTCCCCGCAGAGAGTCTGCTTCTCCCTCTACCTGTGTCTCTGCCTCTCTCTCTGCATCTCTCATGAATAAATAAAATCTCTTTAAAAAAAAGGAAATTCGACATGTCCCTAAATATTAAAGGCCAGATATTAAAATAATATAGAGTGGTCCCGGGTTCTGATTGGTTGGGATATCTAGGTTTACATCTGCAGTTCTAGTGTAATTAATAATAGAACTCTTAAAAAAAATAATAGAACTCTTTTGCTCTCCAAGTTTTGGTTGATAAATTATATCACCACTCTAAAGAAATTTGATGAAGATTTTCCAAATTTAACAACTTCCAAATTTACCTGGACACTACAAATTACAAGTTGTGAAGTTAGAAGAAAATGTTCTAAGCCAGGAATTGGCAAGCTACAACCTGTGGATCGAATCTGGCCCACTGCCTCTTCTCCTATTTTTGCCCACAAGCTAAGAATGATTTTTATGTTTTGCATGGTTACATTTTAAATGGTTCTACAAGCACTTAGGTAATAGTATTGATTTTTCCTGTTGGTCCATGAAGACTAAAATCTCTAGTGTCTGACCCTGTAAGAAAAAGTTTGCCTACCACTGTTCTAAACTATCAGGAATGAACACCAAATTTTGAGTAGTCATGTTAGACAAAAGATAGAATTCTCTATTCTCTCTACAGACAATGATTGTATGAAACTAATGTTTTTTGAAGGAGATGATGGAAGAGTATGTAAGCAGAAAATAGGGGAGGAAAGTATTTCAAATATGTGTAAAGAAATCAAAATTTTTAATGCTGTTAGTTTTAAGTGTATAGTGTTTGTGGTCAGCATACAAAATTCATAATTCATTGTATTTTATTTTTTTCTTTTGTTTTTTTTTGGGGGGGGTTTAAAAAAAGATTCTGTTTATTTATTCATGAGAGACACAGAGAGAGAGGCAGAGACACAGGCAGAGGCAGAAGCAGGCTCCTTGCCGGGAGCCCAGTGCAGACTCGATCCCAGGACCCAGAGGTCACGCCCTGAGCTGAAGCAGATGCTGAACCACTGAGCCACCCAGGTGCCCAAGTTTTATTTTTTCATTTGAAATAAACCTTTACTTTCAAACTTCATTTCATATTTGTGAGTTTTCCTTTATAGAGGACCCACAAAGTTAAACAAGCTTTAGATGTCCCTGACCTGGACATGCCTCTGCAGGCTAGACAGGTCTCTAAAAGTCAGCTTCCGTTTTGGCTTCTTTCCCTCCCCTCTTCCATGGGGTAGAAGATGCCCAGAGGCCAGGGCAGGGCAGGCTCTCCTGCCATTACCTCCCCGGGCACGGGGGAGTGTCCTCCTCAGTGCAAAAGCTCCACCCCCCTGCCCCTTGGGACCTAAGGGTTGAGTGTGTGCAGCTCAACTCAGGGACCAGGACCCCATGAGGCCACAGTTCCTGAGAAGCCCAGCCTGCACAGGGTCAGGGGTCAACAGCCCGAGGCCCTGCTGCTCGGGAGGCACCATCAAGGACATTGAGCTGTCTCTGAAGGCCACGTTGCCCTTCTCTACAGTTCCCAGTGGCCACCAGAACCCCTTTCAGTTGCATTTGTATTGAAGGAGGGGTAACACTCTGGGTTCTTCCCTAGCAGGCCAGACACCCACAGGTGCCGCTCATGGTTACACCAACACCGCACTGCTTGGGGCTGGGTGGGGCTGGGTGTGATGCCTCCCGAGAGCAGCCCCATATTGACCCGCTACACAACCCAGTACCTACCACAGCCAGCCCACTGGCCATGTTTCGCTCGATTCCTGCATAAAACTATTTCAAAGCCCCTCACAAAGACCCGCTCACAGCAGCCTGCCTGTCCTCTGCTGTTTTTCCAACATTGCCAAGCACACCCCTGCCTGGACCTTATATTTGCTTCTCTCTGCCCGAGATCTGCTTTGCCCCACTCAAAGGGCACCTCCTCAGAGAGGCTTCCCTAACAATCTTACCCACAGAAGTAGTTGCCCTCACCCTCTACGACCTCAATCCAGTTCATTACTCTTCCTGGCCCTTTATACAACCTAATATTTTATCACATACCTGGATTTTTTTTTTTTTCCTCTTTCTCACTGATACATGACATGGTTGTAGGGACTTTGTCTATTTGGTCCTGAATTAGGGACAAGTGGGGCCAGGCAGGTCTAGGTAAGTGGACCCTCTTGATTTTAGTGGTTCTCCAGAACAGAAAAAACTCATCACGGGTGGAGAAGCTTGTCCATGGGGAGAATATGTGGATGCAACTAACCTCCCTCCAAGATTATGGCCTCGGGAAAGTGCTATTGGTGAGACACTGTGGAGTCACAGCGGTGTCCAAGACCTAGAGGACGCCTCCAACAGACCAGCATTCACCACTGCAGAATGGCCGGCTGCGGAATAGCTGCAGAACCTCTTTATGGATATTGTAACCACTGAGTACAAAATGAAAAATGAGCCTAAACAAAGAAGAAAAAGTTACAATCAACTTGATTATGAAATCATGGAAAGTAAGATTTCGTATACTGTTTTCAAATAAATTATCTTTTTAAAGATAAAAAAAAAAATCCTAACGGGGTCAGGCTCACAGAAATCCCAAAAATGTGGAGATGAAACCAGAGATAAACAAGCTGGACCATCCTGTCCCAGGTGCCAGAGGTGGGGTCCTGCGATAACAGCTACTTGTGACCAACAAAGAATTACCTAATTGACCCTAAAAAGGAAGTAAGCCATTGAAGGTGTTAACACTCAATGGTGATGTCAATAGAGATGTTAAAAGATTTAGGTTCCCTGGCTGGTTCCAATAAAAGATCAGCCCTACAAGCCTTCAATGGCAACCCTTTGGGGACCCTTCTCACTCCTGAAAGCTCTCTCTGTATCTTTACTTAATAAACTTCTACCCCTTTACTTACTCTCCCATTTTCATGAGATTCCTTCTTTGACTCCGCGAGACAAGAACCCCACCCTCCCGCCTCAGTCCCTGTTATATTTCCAATACCTAAAATAGTGTTTAGACCATGGAGGGACTCAAACACTGTTTACTAAATGAATGACTGAATGATATATGCTTTTTTCAACTGATCAGGGAGCTAAACTCTAACATCTTCATATAATCAAGATACGCTCCTAGGAATTGCTTCAAGGTGATCTTGAGTCTGTACAAGAGAGTGATTGTCAGCTTCTTTCACTGGTGAAGAAACTAATGATAACTGACTTTGGCAGACTACTCAATTAAATTTGATCTTGGATAGAGTGGCCCATTTTATGTATTTTCTTTATACAAAAAAAGCAGATTATTAGAAGATGTATGTGTATTTCTAGATAACATCTCGATGTCATGGTAACTGTGGCTATTATATTTGCAATGGCAACATTAAGAGTGCTTTGTTAAAATAAAGAGAGAAATTACTATATCTTTTGCCTGGAGTTGGAATGATAATATCAAATAAAGAAAAATAAAGACGGTGTTTGTTTTATTTGCTTGCTTAGTCCGTGTTTTACTGTATAGTCCAAAGATTAAATTGTTAAACAATGATGCATGTAGGGAAATGAACAAGGAGAGTGCAGAGTTTTGAAGACTATGGAGATTCTATGAATACTACAAAGGAAATGCTGCCCACAATTTATTTTTCCTTTGATTTATCAGGAGTCTTCAATCTAACATTGGATAGTGGAATAGAAGGGATCATAGGAGGTGGAATTATTTGTCATTCTGGCTGTTTCTATGCAGGTACAAAAAGCTGCTACTTTTCAGAAGCTTCAGTAGAGGCTAAAGGGTCATATTGTACTTTACAGGATCCCACAGAGGCTAGAGGGTCATATTGTACTTCACAGGATCAGCTTTCTCTGATAAATTGTAGTAACACTTAACTAGGCCTCATCACAGATGCTTGTGACATCAAAAGAAGGGCAGCTGGAGTCACATTCCAGGAAGATATGAGAGTTTACCAGTCAAATGAATCCAGAGCTCACAACAGACTCTGAGTTATAGATCAACAGGCTAGATAGATTCAATAGCTTTGAGCCCCATAGCCTCACTACTGTGCAATGAATAACCCCACGCACACACCCCGCCATGATCCTGTTTTAAGAAGCACTGGGATGCACTTTAACCATAAAACCCACCAATCAACAAATACACATGAGGACTTGAGATACATAAATAGTGTATTAGGTATGAGGATAAGGAAGTTTGAGAGAGGGTTTCTACATTTTATTCCTCAAGAAGCGGACGATTGATTTGGAAGACACAAACAAAAATCAGATACGCAACATGATTAAATGAGTAAGGCGTGATACTGAAGATCAGAGACACAGTTTTCTTGCTGAAAGTCAAGGTAACCAGGAAAGACTGGCTTTGGAAAATGGAGAGTCTTTTGACAGAGAGGGGAGAGGAAGACAAGGTGTTCCTGGCAGGGCTGGAGATGACTCAGGGAAGAGGCGTTCAAGCACTGTGGCAGAAGCAGAGTGTGCAAATTGAGAAGCAGAATATAAGATATGAGAGGAAATTTTGTGGGGCCAGAGAAGACAAGTACAATAATTTGTCATGTATTTGAGCACCTCTTCATCTGTATCAGATACAGATTGGATAAAACTTTTTTACAGCAAATATTTTTTGATAAAACCTTTGTTAATATCCTGAACTAAATTATAAACAGATAAAAAAAACATAAATGTAATGTCAGCTTTAATAAGAAGGAAAACATTCTAATTTATTGGGAAATAATTTGTTCTGCAAATACTTAAACAGGCCTCCAAGAGAACACACAATTAAGTTCAAGGGCATCTATGTGCAGAATCACCGTGAGTGAATGTCATCGCATGTAACAAAGTGTTTAGTATTGAGTCTAAGAAACCATGTGTGCAGTGAGGGTTAGTGATGTAATATTGGTGATATGATTTTCAGAAATATTAAATAACTCTTCATCAAGTTCTAAAAAAAAGTCTTGTTTCAAGGTACCCATCAGTGGCATCTTGGAAAAATGTACTACATGTTAAAATGTATAAAATGTTTTATGTTATTTTAAGAAATAGAGACAGTTCCTAGATTTACATAATTTTAAGTAGATTTTTTAACAAACGATGGCAATCAAGCAAGATGGCAAGAAATTCTTTGTTGTATGAGGCTGTCCTACATGTTGCACTCTGGCCCCATGATCCTTGATTGTGCCAGTAGTACCCCCGCAATCACAGTGAATGACCAAACTTTGCCCACAAAATTCCAAAACTCTTCTTAGGGTCCGGTGTCTCCCTCACTGAGAAATGCTGGCATGAACACCAAAGAATTGTGAAAATGTTTAGAAAAGGAAAAAAAACGGTACTAAATCTGGTGGTGCTGAAGAAAAAGTAGATATCCCCGGTGGTAGTAAGAGAAATTATAAACTTTTCGCAAAACTCCTGTTAGAATGGGGTGTGGGTTTAAAATATGAAAAATGGAGGCACCCGGGGGTCCAGTAGTTAAGCACCTGCCTTCTGCTCAGGGCCTGACCCTGGGGTTCCGGGATCGAGTCCCACATCGGGCTCCCTGCAAGGAGCCTGCTTCTCCTTCTGCCTGAGTCTGCCAGTCTCTCTGTGTCTTTCATGAATAAGTAAATACATAAATATTTAAAAAATAAAATATGAAAAATGGCAGTGGAAATACAAAGGATAATGCAAAAGTGAGAAAATCATAAAGGGGGAGTCAATAGCAATTAGTGATGGATTTGATGTGAAGAACGAAAGAGGGAAAGCCAGAGAAGTTTTGTTTTTGATAGTTTTTGGTTTCTTTTTCTTTCCTTTTTCTTTTTCTTTTCTTTCTTTTCTTTTTTTTTTTTTTGAAGCAGCAAATCACCATTGCTTTCTTAATGGCTGCCAATTTTAAGGAAAACTATATATGTAGGCATTTTTTTTCATTTATCATTGGATTTCTCACCTTTAAACAATGTGCCTTAAAGTAATAGAGTGAACATAGTTGATGGAAGAGACCAGCTAGTGTTCTGTTGGGTGATGCTTAATGAAAGCTAATGGATACTGACTCCCCACACTCCGGCCACCTTGCTGGTCAATCCATCCCATTTCAGTGATGGACAGCCACTGCACACCATCTGCTACACCTGTCGGCTGCATACATCCTAGAGGCATCCTGCAGACCAGAGTAATTTTCTGTTTAAACACAACCACAATCTACTTTTTTCCGTTTTGATTAGCATTCAGCATTTGCAGTGGGGATCATGCTGAAGAGAAAAAAGGTGATGGATAAGTAATCAAAATACATAAAAAATGTCATGTAACTTTTGGAAAATAATAGGATTATTGATTGAAACAAAAAGAGTTATACTGGGATGGATGGAACCCCCAGTCAGCTGGGATGGATAACTGGTGTTTGGAATTAAAGGGAAGGTTTGCTATTACAAATGTTATTTCAAGGTGAAGATTTATTTCAAAATAACTTTATAAATAAAGGCATAGAAACTTCTATTAAAATTTGTGTCTCTGAGAACTGATGAAACCCTCCATTTGTAGAAGGATTTTTTTCTGTACTTGCTGATTTTTTTTTTATACCAAGTAAACATTAGTAGGTGATATTTCTGCAGAAATATATGCTGCTCCTGTGGGACTGTCACATCATAACAATACTTTTGTAATTCATTGTAATGTAGGTAGCTAATAACTTGGATGGGATATTTAGCTATCATTAATGCTCATTGTCCATTATTTTTGGTCCTCACCTCTTCTGAGCATATAGTAGAATTACATTAGGATGCCCTCCGACTGGGTCGGGGCATGTGCCAAGTTCTAGCCAATGACTTGTAAAAGGAAGTGGCCAATCTATCCACGAGGCTGATCCTAAATCGACAGAGTGAAACACCCCAGAGCTTACATTTGCATATCCTCCTGCATCAGTGCACAATGTTTGAGAGAAGGGCTGCTCCTCCAGTCTGTCTTAATTTGGACTGTTCCAATATATGTCTGAATTAAGCACACAGAAATAAAGCCTTATTGTTTTAGACCAACCCAGCTGGAGGGTGGATTACCACTATAGTACAATTTGGCCTGTCTTGACTCATGGCAAGCTGATGCATGGACACCTAAGAATCTCTTGGAATTACATCTAAAAGTTTGGCAAGAAATTATATGTCCATCACCTTCATAAGTTTTGGGTATAAGTCACCTGGATTTGTATCCTGACTTCAAATTTTAATACCTACATGGCCTTGAATTTACATAGGATCCCTGTGCCTTCATCTGTTTATCTGTATAAAATGGACAAAATCCAGAACCTCTAGGTAGCAGCATTGACATGGTTTACAAATACTGCAGTCCTCTCTTCTTCCTGGCACACTGAGGACATGTACCCCACCTCTCGCTTGAAGCTAGGATGGCCCATGACGTGCTCCAGCCAAAGACATGAGAGTATAAGCAACATATATCACTTCTGGGCAGAAGTTTTAGGAGGCAGTATATGCTTCACCATTGTTTCCCTATCTACTGAGATGATGAGCGATTTTCAATAATTAGCTATTTCCTCATCCTAGATCTTGGATTGACAATGAAGCAGTATGGAACCCCCAGTCAGCTTTAAATGGACATGTGCAGAGGTGTTGTGTCTGGGATTATTTATTATCTGAGCATAACCCGGCTATCATGGTTGGTTTCTTCAGGAAGCACTGAGGGAGAACCTGTTTCCTATCTCCTCGCTTCTGGTGGTTGGTGGCAATTCCGGGCATCCTTTGGACTGTAGTTGTAGCACTTACACACTCCTTCCATCTTCACATAGACTTCCTCCCTGTGGGTGTCTGCATGTTCTCCCCTCATCTTATAAGAACGTCAGTCATTGGGTGTAGGGCTCATTCTAATCCTGTGTTCTCTCATCTTCACTGAATTCTCTCTATAAAGATCCTATTGCCAATTAAGGTCACATTCATAGGTACCGGGAGTTAGAACTTGAACATATCTTTTTGAGGCACAAAGTTCCACCCACAACATCTTGTAGAGCTAAAATGCTGTTCAACGAAAGCTGTATGAATGGAAATTAGAACACAATTAACATCTCACATTTCCAAGTAGCTAAAGGAGATATGGTTGTGTTCATTTTTCTCTACTTAGAAATAAAAGAAAAGCAGTCTACTGCATTAACCACTACATATCGAAACTGCTATGATTCAGTCCCAAAGTTCCAATACTGAGTTTCTAGAAGAGTTAGAGCAAGTGGCTAGGAAATTATAGGAAATACACGTTTCAAGCAATATGCAATAATGCATATAAACTCAAAATACTTGAAAGTTTGTGACCCTGCAAGGGAAAGTGGGCTGGGTGTTGTTGATGGAACCAACTTCACCCTGAGCACCACAAAATCCAGCATTTTCTCTAGTGACAGTGCCATTTATAAGCTGTAAGAACTTGGATGAGTCAAACTTCCAGAAACTTTGTTTTTTTTTTGGTTTTGTTTTGTTTTTTGTTTTGAGTTACTTTTAAAGATTTTATTTATTTGAGAGAGAGAAAGAGTGCACTCATTTGCTCGCGAGAAAGAAAGAGAGAGGGAGGGAGGGAAGGTGGGAGGGAGTCCACGAGTGGGGGAAGGGCAGAAGGAGAGGGAGAAGCAGACGCCCCACTGAGCAAGGAGCCCCACTCCACTCTACTGGGGCCTCAATCCCAGGACCTAGAGATCATCACCTGAGCCAGAGGCAGATGCTTAACCAACTGAGCCACCCAGGTGCCCCAGAAGCCTGTTAATTTTAAAACTAGTTATTAAAAAATAATAATTCAGGTTTTCTTTGGCTTCAAAATTAAGAGTTAAAAATATATTGAAGTAAGCAAAAAAAAAAAAAAAAGTAAGCGTCCTATAATATTTGGTATCAGTTAAATTATCTAACTTGTCCACATCCAGCTTGGTCTTGCTTTTTGTATATTCTTTATTGTTTAGCCAAATGATAGTGTGTACCCTTTTCTTCTAAAGGTCAAACCATAGCTTGCGTGCTCTCTTCCTGGCCCACAGAATCTGTTCATTAGCGACCCAAGGTCAGTAGACTCTAGTTTTTGTCTGTTTGGGGACTTGTTGTTCAACTACAGCAAGTGGTGTTTGTTTAGGTCAGCAAAGACTTGGGTTAGGCATGATTCCACTAACCTGCACTCTACTAAAGCAATTACTAAGCACAAGGTGCCAAGAACAAATTCCTTCTGATAATTATCAATAATTATATATCAAATTATATATAATTATATAAATTATAATTATATAATCAAAAAAGATAATTATCTTTTTTGTCTTTGGCTTCTTCTTTTCTACTTTTGTTTCAATACCATGTATACTGTAGTTCAGGGCAAAGTGCCTCAAAACATGTAAGGAAAATAATGCCAATAAGGGGAATCATCCTGTCCAATCCACACCTCATTAGGCTACCTTCGCAGCTCAATGGTGAAAATGGTTAACTAGGAAGAGGTTGTGCACAGCCTTCAGCTTAGAGGTCGCCAACTTTACAAAGTCACTACCCCCCCGTGAACGCACAAAGAATAATACCTATCACTCTGACTGGCACACTTAATTTTTGTGACAGAGATAGAGTTACTGTAGTGACTCTTTCCCTCAGAAAAGGAAATGAGTTGGCATTCCCTTGCTGCCTCTACCTCCTCATTCTATTCCTTGGGTGCCAGAAGTAGATCCTCCAATCTGATTAGGACTTGTAAAGCACTCTTCCTGTATGTTTCCAAAAAAATCAAATATGTTCTCAGTCCCGACTGTCCCCATGTCCCACATGGCCTTCCTTCAATATACATTTTCTTACGAACTCATGTAATCATATAAGTCTTTTTTTAGACAATGTCCCTCATTATTCAAAGAAGGGAGCTAACAAGACAGGTTTGCACCCCAAATGCCAAGTTTGTTACAGTAAAAATGTCAACTGTTTACACGAGGAGTCACAGCTAAGGATGACAGCAGACCCTGCTTATAGTTACTGTGAAATTCTCCATGACAAGGTTTCCAGACCCCTCTGCAGTCTCTTCTCGTGCCTCTCATTGGCCTCTCAAGTGAACATCTTATAGCTCATGGCGTACAGCTTGGAGCTCGAGGCTTACTCAGTGGTCCCTCTCTGCCTTTATTCATCTCCTTCTCCTTCCTTAATTGCCCTCTTCTCCCCTTGAGCTGTGTTAATTCTGGTTTGGCCCCCAGTCATGACATCTGGGGTGGGCAACCTTGTCGACTTGCTCAGTGGGTAGGTGGTCCTCCATGATATTTCTCCAGTACCTGGTACCTTCCTAGTCACCACGGCCTCTGAAATGTCACCCTCTCAGAAAGATCTTCCTGAAGTTCTGACTCTCCACCCAGTCATGTTATTCTCTATCTCAGTCCCTTACTTGTGGCCTTAGGGACTCATAACATAATTATTTGTGTATTTGTTTGTGTACTGACTTGGTATATCTACACTAAAATAAAGCCTCTGAAAGCAAGTACCATTTCTCTCTTGTTCACAGCTGTGCCTTGGGATTTAGAACCATGTTTGGTATACAGTGGACACTCAATTAGTACTTATTGAGCAAATGAATGGATGATGGATGACTTGAACTTAAATTTATCTGTTCACATTCTAAAAGGGACAGCAGATGTATTAAGGAAAACTGTACAGTTTGGGATCCTCAGTGCCTGCCAGAGGGCTTAAAACATAATAGCAGTGCAGCCAAAGTTAGCAAACAGTTGAATGTAAGTGACACAGTAAATCAAAGGAGTAGGTACAAATCAAGGTACTAATGTGGAAAGGACTTTCACCCCCATTTTAACCCAGCTAAATATTTTTGCTTTCAAACTGTTAAGCTTTCAAATATGTCCAACAATTTATGCTCTCTTATATGCATTCAGTGACCATATTATTTTTACGTTAGGCCAAAACCCTGTAGCTGATTTAAAACAAGGAGCTAACTATTACAAGAACTGAAAGAAAAAAAATAAAATTAAAAAATTAAAAAAAGAACTGAAAGAGCCTAAAAATATCCAAACTTAATCATATATCAGACTGTATGAATATCTGAATAGAAGACAATGTTGATTATAGAACAGTTGCTTTACTCAATAGTTTTTAAAAATATGGCTATATGAATGCATGGAAATTAGTTTTTACCAAGACTCATCATAAAGTATTTTATCAGCTCCTACAGGAGAAATGAAAACTGAAAACTTCTGTTGACAAAGACTTAATGATATCATTCACACTAAGGTCGGATTAGTTGGAGGCAGCTTAACTAGAAGTATTTCTCTTTGCTAGACCACAAAATATATCCTAAAGGGGTATAGTTTTTACACAAGGTAGGAGCTTTTCAGAGTTTTTCTTTTTTTTTTTTTTTTTTGAGTTTTTCAATCCATAGCCAAGTACCCTTTGCATGTTGAAGTGCAAAAGGCCCCTGTACATGGAAGCTTTATATTACACTCATTACTTTCATAATGTCATAGTTTCCTTTTCCCTGATGAATTTCTACAAATTTATGAAAACAAGAGCAGGACATACAGAAATCATACAGAAAGAAGAAAACTCACATAAACATGCTCTCTTTCCCTTTTCCACTCTCTTCTCTCTATATACATCTAAAAACATGCAGACACACACCACAAAATTTAGTTCCACCTAAAGCCTCTTTTCTGGAGATCAGAATATGAATTTTGGGCTAATGTTTGACGACAGGGGTTGGGGTTAAGAAATTATAGGCAGACTTTCTAAGAGTTGTAAGGAATGGAATGATAGGAATAAGGTGTCCAGCACTATATTAATGGGACCAAGAAGAGCACTGAAAACAAAGGATCATCAATGAGAATATGTAAGAGAGAGAGAGAGAATGTTCTGGAAAATGTCTTGGAAAAATCCAACACACAAAAGATTAAAAACTCATTACATATTATATTTCACATCACAAATTATGGGTAGGCACATTTTTCAATACAGTTCTTTAGAACTTTTACAATTTCATTCAAAGTGAAATGTAAAATATCCCATTAATAAAATGTATAAAAGTCATGACCCAAATTCGAATGAACTCTTTCCTATTATCAGATTCTTAGGAAGAAACAAAAGTGCTAAAATTAAACTGCTTTTCAAGTTAAATTCCAAAGAATTGAAAGTCCGAATTTTACGCTTCCCTCTGTCTCATCTTAATAGTCTTGGCAAGAAGGTTTTGAGACTCTCACAAATTTACTCTTCACCACTTCACATATATTTTTCTACACAAAATACACTACATCACTTTTTACCTTGATTTTAACAGCAACTATTAATTCTAAAGAAATGTAGACATTGCTTAATTTATCTCCACTAGCCTTTATCTTACAAATTAGTATTTCCTTGGATGATATTGGAAAGTAGATGATTGATAGTTGCCTGTGGAACCCTGCCAAAGTCCCTTTCAGAGTCTGTCCTCACCCCATCCCCAGTAGTGATTGAATTCAATACCTGCCCATTGATTTCTAAAATAGAAGCTGGATAATAATACCTTCAAGTATGGCCCTTGGATGACATTAAAAAATCTTCAGAAAGTGAATATCTCTCTAAAAGTAAAAAGCTTAACTTATGACATAGAGTAAAAGATTTTTTTCCTAGATGTGGAAGGCTTTGTCACAAATTGGGTGGATGATAGGGAAGGAAGAGAGAAGCATCTGTCAAGAAAGGATGGAACAAGACGGAATTGAAGAGAGTCTCTACAAATCCCAGGAAGGGAAGACATGAGTGATGACCTAAAATACAATGAATATGAGAAATAAGACTTTGAATGCTACTGAATTATTGATAAAACACTAAGGCGATCTCTAATTATATATTGTAGTCACGCCTAGGTATGGAAACCAGACTGTAGCACACTGAGGAGCAAATGATAGCAGGGAAAGAGAACAATACATAAGACAGAGCCATAGTTACATAGCACTTGATCATAGAAGAAAATAAAAAATAGAATGACAGCTTAGGGGCTACCAAAGTCCAACAAAAAGAGAGCTCATTGTTGTTGTTTTTGTAGAACATGACACTCTGAGTCGTATATTTCTAGGTGAAGTCAAAGACAGCATGTGTGCAACCTGAAGTTTTGGAGACAGCGAGCAGGCCAAGTCTTGGAGTTATGAGGGATGGCTAGAAACACAGGTACAGGCAGAGAAGACAGGTTCTGTAATTGGCTGCGGTTTCCAGAAATAATGCAATGCAGATAAAATCTGGAATGAAATGAAGTTAATTTGTTCATGGTTAGCGAGGCTTTAACTATGTTGCCTCTGTCAACTAAAATCATATTTCCTGTTAAAGAAGAGTCATGAATTGAGTATTCTTCTCTAAGAAGATTATTATTTCTACCCTATTTCCTTTTCTTTCCTTTTTACCAGTAGAACAAACAAAAAAAGCCAGCTCAGGAATTCACGTAGCAAAGTTATTATCTCCAACTGTGTTAGAATATGCTATAAATATTTAAGACAGCTTTATTTATATTTATTCATATTTATATTCATTTACATTATATATATCCGTTTACTATATTAAAATTTTAAATATACATAAATATATAGGTATGTATATTTGCATATGTAAATGTAGATATATATGTAAATTATTTTGGCCACCGTGAAAACAGAGGAGAAACCGTATTAATTGAAACCTCCCCCCCAAAAAAAGAAAAGAAAACCCCAGGTTTAATTTACAAAGTAATGGTAGTTGTTAAATATTAGTTAAGATATATGTCCTAAAAGCTATGTCCTAAAATCTTTATTTTTCAATTTCGTGCAAAACACAGTATGTACAGTACCACTTAAGCCATCTGTCTTTCATGTATGTTTTTGGTCTTTTTTCTTTCTTTTTTGTTCAAGAAATATTCTAAGACCTTCCTACTCCATATGTGTTCTATGGAACTGAAATTTCAGTATATTATGGAAACGTTAGAAAAGCAGGAGTTTTAGTCTCTACGTTAAACCTATGGATTCATAATCTGCATTTCAACAGGATCTCTAGGTGGTTTATGTAACCATTCGCCCCTTCAAACTGAGAAGCTCTGTTTAAAAATAAAACACTCATTATTTATGGCAATAGTACTACATTTTGCCTATATGGCAAAAATAGAAGGAAAGCCAACTGAGCCTTGTGTAGTCTTCTTCATGTAGATTTAGTAAGATTTATGATATCTAAAGTTGTCATATTAATGTGATAATGTAATAGTTCAGTTGTGATTTTGATATAGAAATTGTGTTACTCCATTTTAACTCTATATCAAGTACACATTCAAAAAATTGCCCCTTTGTGAACACTTCATTTTGAAATAAAATTTGAAATTATCGTCATTGGATATGTTCAAATCTTTCTTTACAAATCTAATCTTCCTGTAATTAAATATTAGAAAATAGATTTTTAAAATGCTGAGAAATCTGAGAAATAGAATGAGTTAATATATGAAACATTTGATGAATGAGGATCTACTCGAGGATATCGCACAATCTTTAATTTGTGCAATATCTAATTTGTACAAGTGTAGTCAAAGAGGTTTGTTAAAGCAATGCATTAATTCTCCTGACTCAACTCTACAAGATCTTGCGGTTTTAAAAAGATAGAAAATGACTCCTGCCAGAAATAGTTTGAGAACTATATTAGTGACGTTTTGCTAAATAACAAACAATGTCAAAGTCTCAGCAGTTAACAATAATCATATATTTTCATGTCACTAGAGTGCAGGTTGGCTACTGTTCCATAAAGCCTCCATTGATCGAAGCTGGGTTCGGCTGGGCCAGGCCAGGCTCGTCTTCCTCTTGGGTTCAGGTCCCCTCCATCTGTCTTCATTCTGGGACAGAATAGGCTGAAACAGCTATTGTTGAATGCCTTTTTATGTGGGGTTGCAAGAGCATGGGAATTAATGTGGAAACACAGGATGCTTCTTGGGGCTTCTTTTGCAATCTGCATACTGTTACTTGTATCCCTGTTCCATTGACCAAAACATTCCATTTCACTCATTGGACTCAACGGATCAAGAAAGTATACCCCACCCACAAGAAAAGGCACCATAAAGTCACATGACAAAATGTGGACACATAATTCCAACACATGGAGGAAGGGATCCATTATGTCCTGGAATAATGAGCTTAAAACTTTCAGTGTTTTTGACCTAACTTATGGGTCCTGCCTGACCGTAGCTTTCTGAAAGCAGGATCAGAATGTAGACATTGAGTTCCAACGTGTCCTAGATCCTTCAGAAAGAAGGGATTAAATCTGTTAGGCTGAATGCATCTGAGAAACAAACAGAAATAAATGAATGGCTTGGTCAATTCTTAAAACAACCAAGATTGGAACATTAGGTTTAAAGCTTCCAAGTTTAATCTTCATGCTGAGTAATCATCGACCGTACAAAGTGGTCCCCAATCCTTTTTTCTTTTATTGCCATATTCTCTATAACCATTTTATGTGTGCAAGGTGTTTTTTCTTGATTGTATTATTATTCTGAGAATATGTATCAATTTACTCACCTATATAACATGAGCAAATTACAACTACAACCTCTTTACATCTCACTGGGATATTGGCAGGATTAAACAAGATTACGTAAGTAAGAATTTAATATAGTGCCATGTACAGAATAAATGCTCAAAATATATAAATTTCTCCTCCTTCTCCAAAGTTTATGTTTTAACAATACTTTTGATGGAATGGTAAAGTATTTGCTCATTAGATTTTGGTATTATGTCTGTCTACCTTGTAGATAGCCTTTATATTTTCAAGTTGGAAGAGACTTTATCTAATTTGAATATATCATTTTACAGATGGAGAAATTTATACCAAAAAATAACAGGGTATTGCTTAAAATCATGTAGAAGATAAGCATCAGCATTAGGATGAAACTGCCAGTTCAGTGTGTTCCTTTTACCAGTCTATGTGGGAAGTACATTTATGTTGCCAACATCGCTTCTCAAGCTCATCCCGAAGGTGCATAAAGGATGTGCCTGATTCTCTAAGACTTTCATTTCCAATTCCCCAAATGCACACCGGTGGAAGTACACCCATTGCACACCCTGACCTTGTGGCACCCTTTATGGGTTCTCCTCTTTCTTACAGGGCAGTGAAGGAATCTGAGTTTTTTACTAGGTTTGGATGTGTGTAAATCACCATTTCTGATCGATCTACAAATATAGACTAAAAGAATAATAGAAAAAGTTGATCCTCCTTCCTCAGAGTGGTGTCTCAGGCCTGGGTGTAGTAGGGGTATGTGTGACTATGCATTACCTAACCTCTCATATTTTGCTTAATCATGGAGACAAACTGGAAAACTTTGCTTGTTGGCAGCAATAAAAGGAATTGAAGTTTGATGGGTTTACTTTTTTTTAATTCCTCTTTATCTTTGTTTAAATAAATGGAATACATCTGTTTGGCAAATATTCTTGAAGCCGTCTCTCTTAAATATCAGTTCAACCTGAGCATTCATTTGCCCTAAGGGATTTATAATCATGAAACATCCTTTTGTAACTTAATATTTTAAAATTACAGGTATTTTCTGATTCCCCTGATCTTCCTTTGAGTTCTTCTTTTAGATCATCCATACGACTAAAATGTGTTCACTTCCCAAGAATGGCAATTTAGAATGGAATATTGCATACATGACAGTGATTTAACTCAAAGAAATCTCAGAGTAAAATCTATTTAATCTTATAGCAATGTTGGTTAATGGAAATAGATTTTCAAATACTTAAAACCCCCAAATTTTAGAAGATTGCCTACAGTTACTTGTCAGAATCAATGCATTGGGGAAGATCCAATACCAGAATGTTATCTTTATATAGGATTTATAGAATCACATTTGTACAGCATCAATTACGATAATATTTATTTTTTTTATAAGACAGAAACATTTGAACAGTTGCTCTTACAGGTTGACTCACTAGAATATATATTCCAGAAGGAGTACCATGCCTCATCTCTTCACTGCTTTGACAATGATCATAGCAAGGCAGTTGGTATAGAAAAGTTAGGAGGTCTGAAATTTAGGGTACGTAATTGTCCCTACTTTTATGAATTTTGTAGTTTAGGAAGTAGCATTGCTTTCACTTTTTCTGTAAGTAAGGTCAGTAAGATACAGGTGATGCGTAATAAAAGCAAGGATAAAAATGGCCCTTTGTTTCCTGGTATGGAGACTTTGTATGGAGACATGGGGCATTTATCAGCTCTGTCTTGCTTTTAATTTTAACTTCCTCCCCCATATGGTAGATGACAGTCGCCGCTCCTTTCAACTTGCCATGTATGAAGAAGACAATCACTCCTGGACCCCACACAGTGGATGGGACTCAGAGTGATGGTTCTGCATGCACATTTATCAGTTTGACATCAAAGAAAGGGAATGCAAAGGAATGGATTGACTAGAGCAGAACACAAAACGCGTGTGTGAACGTGTGTGCATGTGTGTGGGGGTGTGCGCGTGGGTATGGCGAACTAGAAAAAATTTCTAACTCCGAAAAGAAAAAAAGGTTGAAATGAAACAGAGCTATTTGAGTGATTTCGTTGGCTAAATGCTTTCCTGTGGGAGGGAGAAAAACAGCAAGAATGAAGGCGGAGCCTGGCATGCTTGCCTGGTTCTGACTTGGGCCTCCAGAAAAAGCTAAAATCCCTCAAGGCTCAACCTACACTTGACTCCTTGGCCCTGTCCAGCCCCAATCTTAATCAGCCATGGCTCCTCTGGCTTCCCTTTCTGGATGTCAGCACACTTTAATTCCTCCAGATAGACTGTGTATTGGATTTGAGGATCTCCTGTATCTGCTCTTGTGGGATTAGTGCCTCTTCTTGAAGCCGTCTCTCTTAAATATCATGTACCCTACACCACGCACACGGACTCGCCTGCCCCAAATGAGTCTCAATAAAACACCCATTCTCTTTCTTCCACAAGAGATCAAGTCACACTCAGAAGCTTTGCAACTTTAGCCAGAGCGCACACACACACACACACACACATACACACACACACAGTACATTCCCGTGTGCCCTGCACCTCCTCCCCAGCTCTATCTCACCTCACCTCCACGTTTTCTGGCTCTGTGCTCCGCGCTCTGCTTGCCAAGCTCCAGTCACAGGAAAGCCTCCATGCTCCTTGGGAAGTCAGCTAGCCTCTCCAGCTGGTCTTCTCCAGCCAGCCTGGAACTTTAGGCATAACATTCTTTTTTTATGCATAACATTCTTTTTTCACAACATCACACCTTATCCCAGCATGTCCTGCCCCTCCTTACCCAAGAACCCCCACCAGACATAAGTGTGTCTGATGAGCCCTGAGCAAGCTGGGCTCTCCAGCTTTTCTTTGTCTGAGCTATTTCTACTGACGGAAGGAAGAAATCTGACTTCTCACCTCCAGCACACACACACACACACACACACACACACACACCCCTGTTGTTCTCCATCAGACAGACTCCCATTCAAACTATAAAACATGGCACAAATTTTGCTCCTAACTGGATCAGTCACCCTAAGCCATTGCCGAATATCCCAATAGAATTACTTCTTCCTTTCTCTGTAGTTTTCTACTATTTTGTTCCTACCATTAACACAACATTTATAAGCATTTATCCACCTCTATATTTCTACATACTTTGTTATAAGGAAGAAATCATACTTATTTTTTAAAGGATTTTCTTTATTCCACCAAGAGAGAAAGAGCAAAAGGATGAGTAGAGGGAAAGGGTCAAGTAGACTTCATGCTCAGTATGGAGCCCGATGCGGGGCTCAATCACATGACCCTCAGACCACGACCTGAGCCTAAACCGAGAATCGGATGATCAGCCAACTGAGCCACCCAGGCACCCAAGAAATTATAATACTTAATTTTTTTAAATATTTTATTTTATTTTTTTAAAGATTTTATTTATTTATTCATGAGAGACAGAGAGAGAGAGAGAGAGAGAGAGAGAGAGAGAGGCAGAGACACAGGCAGGGGGAAAAGCAGGCTCCACGCAGGGAGCCCAACATGAGACTTGATCCCGGGACTCCAGGATGACACCCCGGGCCGAAGGCAGCGCTAAACCGCTGGGCCACCCGGGCTGCCCAATTATAATACTTATTAATAATTTTTATAAATAGGAGATTTGATAAACACTGTTGAAATTATTGATTTGCCTCTTCTGTAAACCTGTATTTCAGCAAAGTTTAAACTTCAACTACTTCAAGTTTGAGTGTCTATGTTTTTTTAGCATAGTGCTTCAGGTCACATTTTACAGTTAATAAAGCGTCAATTGTGATTTTCTACTATCAATCCTAGCTCCTATTGTTCTGAGACTTTTGCTGTTTAGAACTTCAAAGACAAAAGTGTTTGCTCCCTTATTTTGTCTACTGCTTTTAATAGTTTCAGAATCCTAGCCTCTGTATATGTCTCTCCAGAGTTTTCTATAACTAAAGGTAAAGGTGTATCTTCCCTTACCTTTAAGTGTTATAACAGCTAACTTTTCCTCTCAAGTATCAAGGAAAAAGAGGAGAAGTTGAGGGATGAAATATAAATCAACTTTTATTTCCCTTTATTCATAACCAGGTTCTTAATTAATCCTGAGCTCTCTTTAGTGTTTTTTTTTCTTTTTTTTCTTTACTTGTTTTCTTATGAATCAATCCCATATAAAGCATCCCTTTCCTGCAGAAATTCCTTGCTCAATTTTTACCACCTTCCATCTAAAACCTCACGCTTCACTTTTAATATTCTGGCCTTCCAGTTTCATTGTGTGCTCTCCAATTTTTGAACTTATTTTTCTTTTTGAACTGTCTATAAATCTATGTATCTATGTATCTAGCTAGCGATCTTCAACACCATTTCCCTGCTTGATATTTTGATATTTACTCACGTTTAGTCTTCCATCACAGCTCAGTTTATTGTACATTGTCTAAGTCGGCTTTGGCTACATGGGGTGCCTACTTTTGATAGTATCCGGCAATGCGTAATACTCTTATCCAATTCTTAATCTCTGTGTTCATCAGAACCAGCCACTTCTCTAAGATATCTTCCACATGAACAAAACAAGATGAAAGTAATGAACAAATTATACTATCACACCATTCTTATCAAAGGAAATTTGGAAAAAAATTAAAAATAGAAATACTATATGATCCAATAACTTCATTAATGGGTATTTACCCAAAGGAAATGAAAACACTCATTTGAAAAGACACATATATGCTTATGCTCATTGCAGCATCATTTACAATAGCCAACAGATGGAAGCAACCTCCACGTTCATCAATAGACATATGGTGAAGGAAGATGTGGTGTATATATACTGAAGAATATTACACAGCCCCCAAAAGGATGAGATCTTGCCAGTTGTGAAAACACGGATGGAGCTAGAGGGTATCATACTAAGTGAAAAAAATCAGACTGAGGGATCCCTGGGTGGCGCAGCGGTTTGGCGCCTGCCTTTGGCCCAGGGCGCGATCCTGGAGACCCGGGATCGAATCCCACGTCGGGCTCCCGGTGCATGGAGCCTGGTTCTCCCTCTGCCTGTGTCTCTGCCTCTCTCTCTCTCTCTCTCTCTCTCTCTGTGACTATCATAAATAAATAAAAAAAAATTAAAAAAAATCAGACTGAGACAGAAAATACAATATAATTCCACTCATATGTGAAATCTAAGAAATAAAACAAATTAATAGACAAACTAAAAGCAGAATCAGACTTACAGAGAACAAACTGATGGTTGTCAGAGGCAAGAGGGTGAGATGTAGGCAAAATGGATAAAGGGGAGTGGGAGGTGCAGCTCCCAGTTACAGAGCAAATAAGTCACAGGAATAAAAGCCACAGTTTAGGGACCATAATCGATAATATTGTGACAGTGTCATCTGGTGACAGATGGGAGCGGTCTTATGAGCAGAGCTTAACACATAGAAAAGTTGAACCGAAAAAAATTTAAAAAAAAATAATAAAATAAATAAATAAATAAAAGAAAAGTTGAACCGCTCTGCTGTATGCCTGAAATTAATGTAACATCCTGTGTCAACGATCCTCAAATAAGAACGATTATTTTGGTTTGTTTTTTGTTTTTAAGATTTTATTCATTTATTCTTGAGAGGCACAGAGAGAGAGGCAGGGACACAGGCAGAGGGAGAAGCAGGCTCCCTACGGGGAACTCGATGTGGGACTCGATCTTGGGACCCCGTGGTCATGCCCTGGGCCAGAGGCAGACACTTAACCGCTGAGCCACCCAGGGATCCCAAGAACGATTATTTTGAAGGAAGTTGTGAACATCTTCTCTTCTCCTTTGTGCCACAGATCAAAAGGGGATAGTTTTCAACTCACTTGGTCACCTCACCTTGTGAACGCGAAGCTACTTACCTCCAGCTATAACCATGACCTAGAGGAAGTCGCCTTTGATTTTGCATAAAATATTTATCCTTCAAAATATTGATGGTAAGCCAGATTAGATACTCTTGAATTAATCGGACAGAGCCTTAACAAAGGACTAACACTTGGGACAAAATTAAAGATTTCGTGTGTTTGGTCAGAGGCTCACAAACACATATTGCACGTATCGATAACTCCAAATTCTGACTTCCACGTGAGCACATCAGTGCATTCTGAATGCATTTCGAATGATTTGGGAGTCGCTATGAAGGCAATTCAAAAAATTATTGTACAAATCGCATCTACGAAGTACTTCTAACAGGAAAGATGCCACAAGCTGGATCAGTCCCAGGGGTGCTGTTCTGACGTCTGTCACCAAACAGTGGGCCAGGTGTTTGTGGAGGTGCTGGTGCCCCCCAGCAAAGTATTGCCCTGCTGCTGCTCCCCACGCAGCCTCCCATGCTGCTGCACCCATCAGCAAATGCTTTTCTTTTTCCTTGCGTGACCTCCCTCTTTGACACTCAAACCCGAGTATCTTGCAATGTTGCCGAGCATGTTCTGAACTTGACAAGTACGTTTGGGCCTCTCAGATATGCGGCCGTGGTGACATTGAAATGTAGCCTGATCTTCCTGGACTAGTTTCCCCGAAGTCTTAGAAATGACATTAAACAACAGGAACAACGGGTGGTGAACTATTCTTGAAGGATTTTTTTTTTTTTTTTTTCTGACACTGGTCCAGATTTTTCCTCTGCCTCATTTACCAGACACACACCTTTTGAGCCTCCAGGATTGTTATTAGGGCACCTTGCTGTTTGTAGGACATTTGGCTTCTGTGTTTTAATACCTGAGCAAATGTTCAACGTGAACCAACCCTTTTATTTCCCTTAGGGAAGTTTTATCCTTTAAAGTGTTTCCAGTTTTCATTTCAGAATATCAAAACAATTTTCATTATATAATTCTGCTTGAAAATGAGTAAGACAATGTACATTGAGGTTTAAACCTAGATTTATCCTCGACGTTCCATAAAAGTATCAAGTTACATTTCTACTATAATAAAAAAAAATATATTTAACTCCCCTTTCACCAGAATCAGTGCAAACTGGATATTTATTTTCTGCTGCATTAGAGTAAAGTGATGTTTGTAGAAATACACTTGCTTTCCTTGGACAAAATTCTTCTAGGTCGATTCTGGGAAGAGTGTTCTAGGGCCAAGCTTTTAATTTATATATATCAAATCCAGTAAAAATTTTTAAAGGTTTCAGCTATGCATAAACTTTTATAATTTTGCTTTTCTAGGCAATGTTAAAGACATGCTCCCTAGAACACAACAGAATGCAATTTTGGAAGCAAATAGATAATAAGTTTGATATTTACTCAAATGTGAATTAAGTCAAAGCTCTTTAATGAATGTGTGGAGAAGTTCTCCATTTTTATTTTATTTAGTTTGCACACAGATTCTGATAAGGAATAATTCTTTTCTTACAGTCAGCCTGTGATTAGATAACTTCTCATTTTGCATTAATATCTCACTTCCTAAAAAAAAAAAAAAAAAAAAAAAAATCTCACTTCCTAGAAATTTTCTATTAAAGAGACTTGCCTAAGAACACATTGTTTACTAGCCTTATTCTCTTATGCATATCCCATACCCTTCCTTAATTTTGCCTAAGAACAGAGCTTGAAGTTGAAGATAATTTATTTTTTGTCTTGGTGGTACAAGATCAACCTACCCTGTCACAATATTCTAATCTATCTCATTCCAAGAAGATAAAGAAACATCCTGTGAATTTGTTAAGAATTCAAGTGTCTGGACAAGTATAGGTTTAAGTCTTTTCAGGGCTTAAAGGACAGTATGGTAGAAATTTCAAGAATATACGTGCAGGGGAGCCAGAGCCTCCGGGTTCTAGTCCCAGCTCCTTAACCGACAGCTATATAATCTTAGCTAAATTACTTTAGCTAAAAGTTGGTAGCACCACTTTTTCACCTGTAAAATGGGAATGATAATAAGGCTTCCCCACACAAAGTAAACACTCACCAATATTACTATTAACTTTACTATCGTCAATACTATAATTTAGGTATTTTTACCACAATCAAGATAGAAGAAAAAGTTCAGGAGGCAGAAGAAAAATGCAAAATGGAATTTGAAATTGTTTACTGGCAATAAAGGAAAGCAAAAATACTCAGAAAGCTGAGCGTAGGATTTGGACAACATAGGTCATTGTAAAAATAAACAAACAAACAAACAAACAAACAAATAAAATTCATTTGTCACCTAAAGAAGGCCCTTGAGGTCTCTCTGTAAAATATAAGAATTCAAAAGGTAAATAAAGATTAAATTAGAGTCCAAAGTAAAGCCATTGAACTTGGATTGTTGGGTATTGCCAAGCCACATAAGCATCTTCATAAGATAGACAATATAGAGATTTCAATTTCTCAGGAAAAATTTTCATTCCTTTTAGTATGTTTAGGTTATCAAACATTACAAATCTGTTTTTGGTCCAAAGGTAGGAGATCCCAGGCTGTCTCTGAGTCCGGCAAATATGTTTGCACTATATCATATTACTTTTTAAATAATCATCGAAACAAAAAGGTTGGCTTTGAGTATAAATTCACTCTACCTTTAGCAATGAAATGCTTCAACATTTGAAACTACGCAAAGGTAAGTAATGTTACTTACAGATGGTATATGGATTAAAATGCATGTCATCACTGGTATACACATATTTAATTTCAGGCTACTCTGTAGTAATAATAATAATAACCAGCATATTTATTGAAGTTCATTAAATGCACTATGACTATCACCAACATGATGACTGGCAGTCCCCGTGCTGTCATTCTCCATCTGATCCTATTCAGCATGAAAGCAGTTTCAAGTCACATCCTGGCAAAAAGTCCCCTTTTAAAATATACCACTTTTGACAACATTCAGTTTGATCGATTTTTTCTTTCTCTTGTCTTCAATAAGGCTTGGCTAACTCTTTTTCACCCTGATTTGTTTTTACTGTGAAATGATGAACAGATTGGTTCTGACCAAACACTCAGGTCAAGAAAATTATATTCAGTAGTCTGTCTGAGTCTTGCTTAGGGCTGTCAGCTGGAATTTTGGTAAAGGGGACAAAAAGAAAATGAAATTATGTTTATGAATATATCAAACATTGAAGATTTTATTTAAGGATCTTGTTAATACATTTCTTATTTTTTTAAGTCATTGAAAGTATTTATAAAGACAGTGCATTATTTAACTACATGGGATAGGTAAACCTAGAAATACATATACATGCTTTTCATCTGCAATAAATTTAATTGTCCTGACCTTTGATGTGTATAGAACTGCATTTTAAAACTGTGATTTAAGGAAACGATGAGTGTCTTTTTTTTTAAGATTTTTTTTCTTTTATTTCATAGAAAGTGAGAGAGAGAGAAAGAGAGAGAGAGCACAAGCAAAGGCAGGGGGAAGGGCAGAGGGAGAGGTAGAGGCTCCCCTGTGAGCATGGAGCCTGGCAGGAGGCTCCATCCCAGGGCCCTGGGATCATGACCTGAGCCAAAGGCAGATGCTCAACCAACTGAGCTACCCAGGGGCCCCAAGATCAGTGTCTTTATTAGGTCTTTGTATTTAATGGGAATGAGATAGTATAGAGTGAGGAAAGATTTCAAATTTAGACAAATTTGGTATAATAAGGCTAATTGTTGCATTTTAAATAAGACTTTTGATATCAAATTTTAAGACTTGTACATATTTTGCCTTTTTTAAAATAATTTACAAAATTCTTTAACATTTCTTGCCTCATATCAATCGCACAGCAATCATATGAGAGACAGAACATTGTTTAGCCACATTCTGTTGAGAAGAAAAATGTCAATGAAATTAGCAAGTCACTTAAGGTCACTCCTGTACTATTGAAGCCTGAATCTCCATGTCACGCTCGGTCTGTCTTCAAGACTGCAGACAAATCCACAAGAACAGGTGCATTCTGCTATGCATCTCATGGCATAAATTGTAGGAAACAACAAAAACTTCCTTATAAACATATTTCTTTATTGGTTATAAGGAAGTCATTACACAAGTTTAAAGTAAATTTCAATTAGCATTTTATTATTAAATAAGAATTTGTATATGCTTCTCTTACATATGGAATTACCAGTGAATGGAAAACATGATTTATAGTATAAAATGAGGGCAGCCCGGGTGGCTCAGCGGTTTAGCTGCCTTCAGCCCAGGGCCTGATCCTGGAGACCCAGGATCGAGTCCTGCGTTGGGCTCCCTGCATGGAGCCTGCTTCTCCCTCTGCCTGGGTCTCTGCCTCTCTCTGTGTGTCTCTCATGAATAAATAAATAAAAGCTTTAAAAAAAATTTTTAATCAACTAATGGAGCTTCAGAGGCAGGTAGAGCTCTGATTCTTTAGGCTTGCCAACCCAATATGGTGTTGTTTTAATCTACTTGATTTGGATTTTAAAACTTAATGATTTTTTTTTTAATTCAAAGAGTTAACAGTTGAGATCTACAGGTATTTTCCTGATGTCTGAATGAGTGACTATGTTGGATATATGCATTTATAAAATATTCCTCTCAAAATAGGTAACTTTTTTCCAAAAAGTTGATAAATCTCCCTAAGTATCTTTGCACTATTATACAACAATTTATGTCTAGTCAATCAATGTCTGCTTTCATCAATACAAAAGAAACATGAAAAAAATTCCTCCTCTCCTCTTCACCTTGAAACACTCACAAAGGGAAATGTCAGGATGAGGACTTGTTGCTCCGTCAACATTGACTAACTCAATATGGAAGCACCAATACCAATTCTATCTAACTGTCTAATAGAATCTTCAGACAGAACCTAATTAGCTGCATCTTAAAAACCCAAAGGAAAGCAGCATTGAGTAAAGAATGTTATTTGGTCTATGTCTACACAAAATTACCAAGTTTAAAGCAATCCTGAAAAGAAACCCAAATGGTACTGGAATTCTATCAAAGCTATGATTCCATTATTAGGTTATTTTCTGGACAACACCCTTCTTATGAATTCAAGAAATACATTCACATGCACGCGGAGGTGCACATGTGCACACACACAAACAAGTCACAAATATGTTAACATCTTCAAAAGCTCTTCACCCCACAAAGAGCTAAGTTAGTTTACCTTTAGTCTCTTGATGTCTTTCCAGGGCTCTCTCACACGGCTACAGCAATCATTACTTACTGACCCTTTGGAGTGGCCAGTCATGCTGTTTCATGGGAAGAGGCTTTGATGGTACCTCCTCAGAGAATGTCCAAATGAATGGGTTGAATGGTGAAAACGGTAAGCATCAAGGCAATCTGATAAGTGAATTACTTAGGAACAGATTCTACGACATCTATTACTCAGAGGATTATAGAGCAAGAAGGGCCACAGCAATAGTATTGTCTGCTGTCCATTGTTTTAAAGATAAGAAAGCTAAAAAATTCAGTACAATTTAATGCTTTTTTTTTCTTAAATTATATAAGTTAACTTGTCTATGGGTATTGAGTGACATGGAACAAAACTTCATTTTGACCTTTACTTGCATGGGCTACCCATCAATTGATCGAGCTCATTCATACATGTCACCTGTCTATAGGAAAAGCTCAATCCCCTTTACATGTCATAAAAGTACTTCCTCAAATGATTTTACCAGTCTCATCTCTGATCATTGGATACCATCCAAAGATATTCTCTGCACCCATGGAGAACACTTCATACTTTTGAAACACAGTTCTTCTTTCATTTATATATTTTACAAAGTCTGCTCCTCTACTTAAATTGCTGAATCTGGGCCTTTCTACATCCCACCTCCTCTGTAAAACTTATTCCAACCCTAAAAGCTGTGGTATTTGCTTGCTATTCCACTTCCAAAAAGCCTGGAACAAATCCCTATTACAGCATGAATCACACTGAAATGGGATAAACCGTCCCTTGTTTGTTTTTTTCATTTAACCAGAGATTTTTGAGAGTAGGACCACTCATGCTTATATCCTGAGCGTCCAGCCTACTTCTTGACACATATTAGGCCTTCACTGATGCTTGTAGAACCAATAAATAAATAAGGAGCAAAATCCATGTGTTTATAATATAAACCTGGAAGGCTTCCTCCACTACATCATGCTGACTTGGTTAATCCTAAAATCCTATCTCTTGGTTTCTGGGTGTCTTTCCAATGCCAGCCAGAACTGTGCACGAGGCCAATTCAGCCTCAATTTAAACTTCCATTTAACTCAAATGGCATGAATCCAAGCCTTCATCCACTTCAGTTGGAAAGTTTGGTTTGAATTAAAATGGCCTCCTTTATTCGTTCATTTATTCAATGCACACTTCAGTTCCTACTAAGCTCATCTGAGACAGGAGCAGCTGTCTCAGTGGCGCTTTCTATCCTAGTTCCATTGCTTTGTTCCATAAACACAAAGCTTTAGAGAGTTACTGTTGGGCATTCCAGACAAGCCAGTTTGACTCTCACCATTTTTTCAAATAGTTATTCCTTTTGCACATTTAGTAGTCTACTGTAACAACAGCCTAAAATCCAGGCTGTACTTTTTCCTGTGGGCTACATTTACTCAATTATCCCAAGTTTCATAGCTTAGGTCTATTTTCCATAACTTCAGAGGAACAAATCACTAAATTGTAGATTGTCAACTAATATGTAGTATTAGTTAACTAATACTTGCTCTTTCCAATTTTAAGATAGGCTCATTTGACCAAGTCTTCTTCAGTATTCTGATGGAATGACAGGATTTTCTATTCCAGGGAGTACATTGAATCTCTGTACATTTTAAAATAACCAGATGTGTTGTAGATAGAGTGTTTTTCTTGCCCGTATGTCATTGGAACCTAATCCAGAGAAAATCCAGATTTATAATCCCTTTATTCCAAGGAACTGAAAAAATTCAAAGGAAATAGTAGAACAAGCAGACAGGACTCATTACATGAGGAAATTAATAGTCAGAGCTAATTTTCTAGCAGAAATCAGAATTTTAAAAAATAGTGGACATATGGCTTACAGACATATGGCACACCATTTTGAGTAGACAACCTAGATAAGGGAAAGAAGAATTATTTCAGCTCTCAGGTCTCAGGATATTGTCTCTTCAATTTCAATGAATATACACATACAGGAGCAAGAGACTTAAATTATTTATCTTTTTAACTGCTTATGGTGAAATAGTTTTGCATGGCATATTTTGATCAGTCTTTCCTCAAACTATTCATTTCAAATTTGGATAGTATTTTATACTGAACCTGGCAAAAAAAAAAAATCAATCAATCAATCCATCAATCAATAAGAAGTAACTTGGACTTTCTCCTTGGATAACAGGCTGCAAGCCAGCTGCTTCTCCGAGGCCCTATTTCAAGGTCTTCTGATAAGCAGGAGGAGATCCATCTTTACAGGTTACCAATAGTTGTGCCTTCCTACCTGGAACTATCTGAAAATAATAGATTTTATCAAGTGTAAAGTGGCAATTTTTCCTTTTGATAAGAAATCTCACAATGTATTCAGACTTGAGGCTCGCCCAAAAATAAACTTAATCACACTCTCACAGTGAAAACAACTGCTTCCTAAAGATCTGCATGCAAGTAATAAGGTAAATGAACCATCCCCACTATGGTAGTGGGAATTCTTACCAAACAAAAGTAGTTTTGAACTCATAATCAGAACACTTTACACTGTTAGGACTCTTGGTTCTTTGGTATCCAGAAATTAAGCCTGATAGAATCACTGATAAGAAATGTATAATGAGAGGCACCTGGGGGGCTCAGCAGTTGAGCATCTGCCTTCAGCTCGGGGCGAGACCCCGGGGTCCCGGGATCGAGTCCCACATCGAACTCCCTGCAGGGAGCTTGCTTCTTTCTGCTTGCGTCTCTGCCTCTCTCTCTAGATCTCTCAGGAATAAATAAACAAAGTATTAAAAAAAAGAAATTTATAAGTTTATGGAGTGTAGCAATTTTATCACAGTCAAATCACTTAAGACTTGTAATGGGGTTCTATTTGCCCCTTCCCCAAAGACACATTGAATACATTCTTAAATTTCTACCTTTCCTCTTCCAGAATCCCTTCTTTCCACCATTTCTGCCTGTCTAAGGTCCACCTAGAACTCAAAACACAAGACTGCTTCCCTCTTTGGACTGAAAAACGTAATATTTTTAAGAGATATTTCTCTTTCTAAACACTTAGGGATACTTATTCTCCCTTAAATTATTCATGCTCTTTACAGACCCTGTTGCCCTAAATATATATCAAACTCTGTTTTATTCCTCTTTATATGCACAGTCCTCAGAACAGAGTTCTACACACAGTAGATGATTATGAAAAATATGCTTTCAACAATTCCACTTGCAGACATTATTATATGATGATTTACAGCAGAATTCTGAGATCCAATTTCCTAACTTTGAATCCTGGTACCATTGTTTATTCATCGTGTGACTCTAAACAAATGCCTTACTTGTCATGTACCTGGGTTTCCCCATCTAAAAAATGGATATGGTACTCATAGATCCCTCTAAGAGTTGATGTGAAAATTAAATGAGCTACATACACATACACATGCCTAGCACAAAGTGAATATAAGTGTTAGAAATTATGAAACAAAGGATCAGCTTCTACGTGAAGCTCTGATATGTGCCAAACACTGCACTGCGTGCTTTAGATGAGTTATCTCATATAATTTCCAATAAAAAATATGCTGAGATAGATAACATCATTATTCTAAAGATAAAAAAAGTTGATGAACTAATTACACAAAGAATAGGGGAGGGAATACTACAACTGGGATGGAGGCCACATATGTTTGACCACAAAGTGCAGACCCTTTGGTCTATAACACTGCTACTTAGGAGTGTATATTGGGTGCCGAGGTTGAAATTCCACAGCAGGTTTTACATGTATCATTATATGTGATCTTCATAACGACTCTTGCACAGCCAGAGGTATTATTTTCCTTTGTCTTACCAGCAAGAAGTCTAACGTTCATGAATACTAGTTTTTAAGTTCGAGACTCTAATAATATACTTCAGAGATGAGATTATGAACTCTCAACCCCTAAGTCAGTGCTCTTTCTGCCACATGAGGTGTGATGAGGGCTCTCCTCTTGGTACATCATCTGCGGACACTGTTCTACTGTTTATTTCATGAGAGTGAGCAGCTTATGTGTCCCTTGAGAATATGAGCGTGTCTCACCTGCATTGTGCAATGCCCCCAACGATGACTGATTTTCTTCCCTTAGACCCCATGGAGCCAAACTATTCCTACAGTGTTCTGTTTTGCTGTTCTAGAGCTCCTTAACTTCTGGTAGATATTCTATGACTTGTCGGTCACCATTTTAAAAGCCTGTCACAAGCTTTTGTGAATCATAATAGACCTAAAACATTTGTGCAAGAGTAGTCATGTATGTCTCCGTTCTTGCACACACTGCTGGTTTTGTAGCCACACCACATTCTCAGGGTTGCATTTACTTGGCAACCCTATCAAGAGTTCCTATGTCCTATTTATAGAATTATTAAATCCACCAATGTGGTAAGAAACATGCAAAATTATATTTTAAAAGTCTGTGATCTATAAATGAGAGGCACATGAAGATATTCTTGTGTTATTTAGGACTTTTATAAAAGCAGAAAAAGAGCAAATTTCATGTTAGTAACTAAAAATCTATTATAAGTAATAGTCATGAGTTTAGAGAAATAATCCTGTATATTACAATATTACCTCTTTTATCCAATAAAAACAATTCTGAAAAAACAATTTTGTTCAACTAATTAATAATTTCTTGGGATACCTGGTTGGCTCAGTGGTTGAGCTGGGCTTGGGCTGCCTTGGGCTCAGGGCATGATCCCGGGGTCCTGGAATCAAGTCCCGTATTGGGCTCCCCACAGGGAGCCTGCTTCTCCCTCTGCCTGTGTCTCTGCCTCTGTCATGAATAAATAAATAAAATCTTTAAAAGAAAAGAAATATGTTGTGAATGTGGTTGAGGTGTTAATGATTGAATTTCTTTCATTAAAATAGTTATTCTTTTTAAAATCCCTTCAGAAACTCTTGCCAGCTAGGGTGATAATTCCATTAACATTTATTTTATGTATTTCTTTAATTTTCTGTAATTCATATTAATGTTTTTTCAATTTGTTTCCCTTTTACAAATGTACCCAAGCCAAAATACATATAGTGAACTAATTCAAATAGAAGGTCCCCAGGTATAGTAATGGTTCTTCACATTAATATGCAGCAATGCCTTTCTTCCAAAAGAGTCCCTTGATACCATAGGTGTATTCAGAGATCTCAAACACTCTAATATCTCTAGTCCCCAGACCACTTTGCCTCATTCCATGTACTCTTTCATTTCTTATGAAAGTATGGATACTCTTGAATTGAAATGATAAAATAGAATAAATAATAAACACTGCTTACATGAAATATGCGGCAATTCAAATTTGGCTAAAATCAAATTGGTTTAATTCCTGTCTCTATAGCTTTGCCTTTTCCAGAATGTAATATAAATGGAATCATATAATATATAGTCTTATGAGCATGACTTCTTGCACTTAAGATCATGCTTTCAAGGTGTTGTTGCATATGATAGAATGGTTTAGCCACTCAATAATTGACGGATTTTTGAGGTTGTTTCCATTCTGGAGGAGATGACTCTTGTTTCAAATTACTCTAGTATGGAAAGGGAAAATATTTATTTTATAGATATTACTTTAACAAAGGGATCAAAGTTAACCTCATTAGTAACATCATGTTGACATCATGTGCCCTCATTATGAGATGATGGGAAGGGCACTTCACCTCTGTGGTCTTCACAAAAATCCATATCCTTAGGCTAATCATGAGAAAGTATCAGACCAATCCAACTTAGGGACATTCTGTGGATTATCTGACCAGTACAAAACACTTAAGGTCATGAAAAATGAAGAAAGACTCAAAGGTTGTCACAGACTAAAGGAGACTAAGAAAACATGATCACATGATCACTAAATGCTGTGTGTTAGCCTGTATTAGATCCTGATACAGAAAAAGGGATACACTAGGAAACCTGGTAAAATGAAGTCTGGATTTTAGTTAATAATATTGTACTAATGTTATTTCTTAGTTTTGATAAATATAATATGGTTAAGTAAGATATTAACATTAGGGGAAATTGGGGAAGATAGATCAGAGTTCTTTGTGCTTTCTTAGCAACACTTTTGTAAATCTAAAATATTTTCAAAATAAAGTCCTTTCTTTTTCTTTCTTTTTTTTTTTTTTGGTGGGAGAGAGAGTGTGAAATAGGGGAGGCGCAGAGAGAATCTGAAGCAGGCTCTATGTCCAGCACAGAGCCCAACACAGAGCTTGACCTCACAACCCTGAGATCATGACCTGAGCCAAAAATCAAAAGTTGGATGTTTAACTGAGCCACCCAGTCATCCTCCCAAAAAATCATATTCTTGTTTTCACTTCTAAAGAAACCTACCGGGCAGCCCGGGTGGCTCAGCAGTTTAGCGCTGCCTTCAGCCCCAGGGTGTGATCCTGAGGACCCGGGATCGAGTCCCATGTCAGGCTCCCTACATGGAGCCTGCTTCTCCCTCTTCCTGTGTCTCTGCCTTTCTCTCTCTCTCTCTCTCTCTCTGTGTGTCTCATGAATAAATAAATAAAACCTTTAAAAAATAAAAAAAAATAAAGAAACCTACCAAAAAAAAATTGAAAATGAAAGAGCAACAATTAAAACTAAGACAATCAGGAGAAATAAGTGAATAAACAAGAAGCAAAAATAGATGAATTAGAAGAAAAGAATGGCACAACCTATTATCCTTTTTAGAAAAAAAATACAGGTCTAGAATATTTAATCTTATATGAGCAAAACCTATACATATTCTATAAATAGACTAATAGGATAATTATATATATATATATATATATATATATATATATATATATATAATCCAAGGTCACTCCTTGGGTTCCTCCTTCCCCTGCAGGGCAGCCTCTTACCTGAGCCCCATGGCCCTGGGGCCTCAGTAAAGCTTTACTTTAGTTGACTAAAGCAGTGAAAAAAAATACAGACACATACACACCCACATACATCTACTGTCCCCCTCCGCCCCCCCGAATATATAGAGAACTTCTAAGACTCAACTTTTCCAGAGCAGGTCTACTATTTTGCATTTGCATCAACAGTGTATAAGGGTTTCAGTTGTTTCATACGCTTACCAATAGTTGGCAGTTTTAATTTTAGCTATTAGAGGATGTGTGAGCATATCCTATTTTTCTCTGGATTTTATGAACTAGAAATTTAAGCTATGGCAATAAGAAGCGAGTAAATAAAATATTAACTCTAAGCCTCTTCATGTCTACTTTTTCTTTTAATTTTAGAGAAATTTCTTAAGAATAGCTCGTCATGAAGAAAACTTACAATAATTTCTTCAGTTTGACCAGGTTTTTCTTCTCCTAAATTCAACTAAACCATACATTAATGCCTCTCATTTTAAAGAGGTTATTAAAATCATTTTTACTTCTCATGTCTCATAAATGCTCTACATATTTTTGTAGTTTTCTACCATGGACATATGTTACTCCTCCAAAAATATGTTTATTCTCAAAAAATAAGCATTAATTTCTTAAAGAAAAAATTATTTGAGAATAATTGTAAGAATAGACAACATAATAGAGGGCAACATAATATTGCCATTTTCCTTTTTTTTTGCCATTTTAATTTTAGAAACTCAGGAGCAATATCTTAGAGCTATAACATTATCAAGCACTTCAGATATTCTCTTGAAAGTCTGGTAAAATAATTTCCCCCCAACTTCGAAATGAGAACTCCGCATGGCTTCTAGAGTAATTCGCTGCAACTTCTAGTCATCTGACATTTGCCTAGTACCTTCCTAAGTTGTCTTTTCTGTTTGGTAGCAAAACAACAACAACAACAACAAACAAAAAAAAAAACCTATATATATATATATATATATATATATATATGGTTAAGTTATATACATCATAACATGTAAATCCTAATACATATTGTATGTATGTGTGTATGTGCTATATGTGTGTGTATCATAGAATATATTTATCCTATTGGTTCTATTTCTCTAAAAATCCCTGGCTAATACAGATTTTTGTACTGAGGGTAGCTCTAGAGGAACATCAGTTTTTATATACATATATGTGTGTGTGTGTGTGTATATATATATATATATAAAGGATATATATATAGGATATTTATAAAGGATATATTATATATATATATATAAAATATATATATAAATTTATACAAAATTAACCCATACACTTTTGATCTATACAAAACCCATGAAGGCCTAACCCATACACTTATGAAGGATAAGACGTCCCATGATCTGCCAAATGTAAGCTGGAGACCCAGGAAATCCAATGGTGTAATTCAGTCCAAGACCAAAGCCTTGAGAACCAGAGGATTCAATGGTGTAAATCTCAGTCCAAGGTCCCCAGGAGACAAAATGGGATGTCTCACTTCAACAGTGAAGCAAGGAAAGAGGGGCAAATTCCTCTTTCTCCTGCCTTTTGTTCCATTCAGTCCCTCGAAGTGTTGGACGATGTCCACCCACATGGGGGAGAGTGCTCTATTCACTGTTTCAAATGTTAATCCCATCCAGAAACAGCCTCACAGACACACCCAGAAACAGTGTTTAATCTGAGCACCCTGTGGTCTAAACTGACGTATAAGATTAACCATCCCACATTCAAAGATCCCAGATACTTACAAATCTTAAGAAAACTGCACTAAAAACATGCATAATGCATAACTCAGGGATTTTTCTGATCTACTTTATATTGTTCCTACCTTGACTATCTACTATGTAGAATAAAAAAAAAATCATCACTTATCCTATCAAAACTTTTGTAAATTCACAGGGAGCCAGAATTTTCACTATGACCTCTAGTTATGACCTCTGACTTCTCTTTTGACTCACTGAGATATTGAACTCATTTCATTTGTTTTTTTTTTAATTTGTATTAGACAGTCACTCTAATAAGTACGTGCAGTACGTGGAAGACTTTAATATTAAAAGCGATGGAAATAAATTTAAGAGTTTACACTGCAACAACTCAAGCAATTTAAAGTCTTGTAGCAATAGGGTGCCTGGGTGGCTCAGTCAGTTAAGGGCCAGACTCTTGATTTTGGCTCAAGTCATGATCTCAGGGTTGTGAGGTCAACCCTGTGTCACTGGGCTCAGCACTCAGTGTGGAGTCTGTGTGAGATTCTTTCTCCCTCTCCCTCTGCCCCTCCACTCACTTGAGCTCTCTCTCTAAGTAAGTAAATCAATAAAATCTTAAAAAAAAAAAAAATCTCATGGCAATGAATCCAGGTAAACCCCTAGGATATTTTCTGAATTCAATTCCCCACCTTCTGCTTTGGGAATTTGTCGACTTGTCTCATCGCCTTGGTCCCCGATGACTCCATGTCCCAGTGGCCTCATGTTCCCATGGTGGCTCCCTTCCCTTTGGTCAAGATAGGTCCTTTACTAAGAGGAATGATCCACGTCAAAAAATACTTCATTCTCCACTGCTGGTGAGTCCAGAAACCAATGATCAGTTAACTTAAAAAAAATAATAATAAAGTGCATTTTAAAGCATTGAGGACATTAGGCAAAGAAGGAGATGAGGATCTGGAAGGCAAATTCAAACAAACAAATAAAAACAAAGGAGAGATTTAGGGTAGTGAAATGTTAATTTGTTGGTTTTGTTTTTATTGTACAAGTATAGAAAAATTGAATAAGCCTAAAGAAAAAGACCAGAGGAGAGAGAGCAGGGCAAGAGAAAATTGTGAGAACAAGATTGTTACGAAAAATAAAGTTACAGCAGGCACTTGGTGTGTGTATCCATGTAGAGACTGGAGGCTGTGAGAATTATTGGTTTCAATTCACTCCAGAAGTGAAAGGGAAGCAATTTGACTTCTGCACAGTCCCAGAGATAGAAATATCTTGAGTTTATGTGGCTGGACCAAACCTGTCCTAGTGACTGACGTCTTCTAAACTTGTAACTCACACTGCATGTTCCAGAAGCCACTCCAGCAGGTTAAAGCACCTTAACTGAGAAGAGCTACATATGAAATCACGGAGATGTGTGATCTTTGATTAACAAAATTAAAAGTTTTTATCAAATATGCAATATTTCAAGGAAGTAACAGGTATTGAAACTTTGGATCGCAATACATTTGAATTAATCTGGGTGTCCTTATTAAATAAGCTTGAAGGTGACATTTTATTTCACTTTTCTTTGTGAGATTTCTTTTCAAACCTAACAGAAGAATAAATATTTTGAAACAGCTTTTTCTATCTTCAAGTAAGTTAAAATATAGTCTTAACTTGCAGTGTCTATTCCATCTTAGCCATGTCAACAGCATACATAAGTCTGTCTCATGAAATAGAATGTTAAACATTTATTAGATTTTTCCTTGAAGCATGAAATTTACATTTATCTCCAAGATTTTTTTTTAAATTGCTAGGCTTGTTTCGATGAAAAAAAGTTTCACCCTGATTTCCCCTTTTTGGTGATCATCACACGCTTGAATTTTCAACGCACGCATTTTAGAAAAAGCCAATTTATTTCATCTCAGTCAATTGGACACAATGTACCATCAGTTCTCCTAGAGTGAGATTTTGGGTTTTTATCAGCAGGTTAATCCTTAGAGACCTGACGTGCCAGCCTGAACCTCTGCGCTCATCTCAATAGTATATTCAACCAAAATAGCGAACAACTAGATGTTCCAATAGAAAGATATTGAACCTCACCACATCCGTAAATGTCCACCTAAAATACAATTTATTGCTGAATACGTAGCCTCCCACCAACTATTGCCCTTTCAACATATACTCTCATTCTCATGTGCAATCTCTAAAGTCATGTCTTAAAATAGATAATGAAGTGTGCTAATCACAAGCTTATGTGTGTATGCTAATGCTATCAAGTCATTTAAATGGGATTATAGTATGTTTAGAAATCATTTATTGTGAGTTAAACTACCGCTTATAATTCAAAAATATATTTTAAAATGCATGCAAGTAACAATTTCTGAACATGTGAAACATGCTCTCACGGTAACACTGTTCATGTTTAAAGACTTTTGGCTAAATTGAATGACTTGAGATCAGGTTCAAATTTCTTTTATAACATTTAACACATTTTTTAAGTTTTTATTTTAATTCCAGTTAACATACTGAATGTTCTATTAGTTTCCAGTGTATGAGATAGTGATTCAACAATTCCATACATTACCTGGTGTTCATCATGACGGGTGCACTCCTTAAGCCCTGTCACCCAGCTTAGGCATCTGGTCACCCACCTCCACTCTGGTAACCTGTAGCTGAGAGTCTGTTTCTCGGCCTCTCCCTTTATCTCTCTCTTCCCTTGCTCACTGGTTTTGTTTCCTAAATTCCACATATGAGTGAAATCATATATATACATTATATTTTCTTTATCCATTGACACTTGGGCTGCTTCCATATCTTGGCTACTTGTAGACAATGCTGCTATAAACATAGGGGTGCATGTATCCCTTTGAATTAGTGCTTTTGTATTCTTTGGGTAAACACCTAGTAGTGTGATTGCTAGCTGGTAGGGTAGCTTTATTTTTAACTTTTTCAGTAAATTCCATACTGTTTTTTACAGTGGCTGTACCAGTTTACACTCCTACCAACAATGCACGACTATTCCTTTTTTTTCCATGTCCATCTTGTGTTGTTGATTTTAGCCATTGTGACAAGTGTGAGGTGATATCTCATTGTAGTTTTGATTTGCATTTCCCTGATGGTAAGTGACGATGAACATATTTTCATGTGTCTGTTGGCTGTCTGTCTGTCTTCTCCAGAGAAATGTCTGTTCACGTCTTTTGCTCGATTTTTTAATTGGATTATTTGATTTTTGGGTATTGAGTTGTGTCAGTTCTTTACATATTTTGGAGACTAGCCCTTTATCAGATATGTCATTTGCAAATATCTTCTTCCATTCCATAGGTTGCCTTTTATATCTAACATTTTTTTTTTTTTTTTACAATCTGGCTCCAACAAAACTGGACAAGCTGATCTCCTATAATTCTCATGAATTTATTATTTTACTTAAATTGCTCTGCTAGCAATCCCCTCAAAATACCTTACCATTTCCCCACCACTGGCTTTTATTCACACTTTCCTCCCAATTGAGTAATCTAGGTTCTTCCTTTCTGCTTATTAAATTTTACACATACTTCCAGACCTAAGTCTATTTCCAGCTCTTTGGGTGGTTGTGTTTGGATTTGTTTTTTTTTTGTTGTTTTTTGTTTTTTTTTTAAGTCATCTCTTTTTTAAAAAAGTTATCTCATGGTAACACTGTTCATGTTAAAAGACATGATCTCAATTTTTTTTTCTGAAATCATGTTATATCCACAAAAAGTTATATTTGTTGCTATATTATTCAAAATAACCAGAGAAGGTTTTCATCGAATTTAGGTTCTATATTTGTGATGGGCTGGTGTAGGCTACCTGTTTTGCACAAATCTTAGGACTTCTAGGGATGTGCTATCACCTTCCAGAGCTGCTGACTAGGGTATTAATCTATATCAGTATATCCTACTAGTACCAGTGTACAGTACCAGTACTGTAAGTTATGTGGCATATGGAATTTATGGGAAAAAGAAGATGGAGTACTTTAAAAAGTAGTCATCATTCCTCTGGACACCTGGTACAGAAGTATAGCAAAGTTCATGACTATAGGTGTGACATTAGTGTTAAATATAACATGGACAGAGAAAATATATAATGGTTCCAAAATGGTTTCAAATTTTCAAATAATAAATAAAAAATGTAGACATTTTGAACTTCAAGAAGAGGGTAGTAATTGTTTTTCACATAGAAAAGACTACATAACATTCTCCCAGATGAGAAGTAAAAGGGATTTTACTTACTTGATCTTGGTTGAAACTGGGGAGGTCAATAGCAATTTGTATTTTTTTCCAATTACATGAGTACTATTTTAAAATATCTAGGGGCACCTGGGTGGCTCAGTTGGTTAAGCCCCTGACTCTTCACTTCAGCTCAGGGCATGATCTCATGGTCATGGGATCAAGTCTCGAGTCCAGCTCTCACACTCAAGGAGTCTGCTTGAGATTCTTTCTCTGCCCCTCCCTGTTCCCTCCATGTGCTATCTCTAAATAAATAAATAAATAAATAAATAAATAAATAAATAAATCTTTAAAAATGTTGTTTATATCTTTATCTTGAATAATTAATGTATACTTCCATTGAACTTCTGATGGCTCTCTATTTTGCTTTTCAACAATATCATACATTTTTTAAGGGCTCACATATGCATCCTCAGAGAGTAGTAATGTGAACAGAATAGGTCTGTAGAATCACTGACTAGTCAAAATACTTCCACCAGGAAAGCACCTACTTCAAAAAAGAATTAAATATGCATTGGTTTGAAAGGAATCTGTGAAAAATCCACTTATTCATTTATTCATTCATTCTACAAACACATTAAGTGCACATTATCATATACCAGGCATTCTACTAAAAATTGAAGGTTTTTTTTTTTTTAAGTTGTATCTTAACTCAGTGGTCTCATTGTAAAATGGAGATGCTATATACCTCTCTCGTAGTTTTCCATTGTAAAACTTAAAAAATTACCATAAACTTAATGGCTAAATGGCACAACTTTATCTTATAGATCCAGTGGTCAGAAGTTCAACATGGATCTCACCAGGCAAAAGCCAAGGTGTTAACTAGGCTGTAATCCTTCCTAGATGCTCTGGGGATGAATTGATTTCCTTGTTATTTGGGTTCTCAGAAGAATTAAGTTCCCTGTAAATAGAACTGAGGTCTCCATTTCCTAGTCGGCTGCCATCTGAGGGCAATTCCCAAATTCTAGAAGTAGCTGTATTCTGTGTCTCATGCCATCTTTCTCCATCTCCAAATTCAGTAATGCAAGTTGAGTCTCTCCTGCCTCTTCTTCTCTAATATCTCTCTGACCTACTCTTCTGCCTTCTTCTTCTACTTCAAAAATTCCACACTGATAATCCAGGATAATCTGCCCATTTAAGATCCTTAATCAAAATTCCATCTGCAAAATTCCATCTGCCATTTAAGGTAGCAGTTCACTGGTTACAGGGATTAGGGGACACAAGTATCTTTGGCGATCCAGTCTTTAGCCTTCTTCGTGATCCTAGGTTTGTTACAAATATCAAGTGTGTTTATTCATATAAAGCACCCAGAGCACTGTACGGCAGACACGGAGACCTTAAGGACTGTTAGCTACCTACTGCAGTTCTTGCTGTTGTTAGCATTACTATGATGTGCCCTTCAGGAGTTCACATACTAACAAGAAAAAAATTGTAATAAAAGAGGGAAAATAATTGGTATTTATTAATAACAATCCAACTATGTATTTCAGGCCTATATGTGTTTTAAGACAATGTATTTTTCAATAACCCATGTAGGGAGATAGCCAGACAAATGTTTTACTAGGATTTAACCATAATCCATGGACCATTTTTCTCTCAGCTTCTTCCCCAAGTCTTGAAGAAACACTGCCATTGGTAGAGACTGAGAATGGATATTTCCTGATGAAAATCTATAACCTAACTTTTGTCATGAGATTATTAAAGTGAGCAATAAAAGTAACAGACCAGCAAGCATAATAAAATCCCTCACATAACCACTAGACATATTCCCAATAGGAGACTGGATACAAACAGGACACAAAAGATAATTTTGTGTATCTAATCTAAAAGATTAGATTTTGATAATTACTATTAATGTAAAGATGACATGCCTTTTTCTACAAATTAAAAGCTATCTATAAAAATGCAATAGAAGTTAAACGAGCATATTTTACCCTCAACTTTGTGGAAAACAGAAGGTCACTCTCACAAAGTCATGGTGTAAATTCATGACATAAACTTTAATCCAAAGATTAGTTTTTGTGGGAACTAGAATATGGTTGTGACTATTTTTAGCCCCATTCTACAGAAAAATAGAAAAGTAAATAAGTAAAGCAGCAAGAAGGTTAAGTGAAGTTTCTAAGATTAACACCGAATCAATGCTACCGTAAGAAATGAGTGAAACAATAGATACTTCTACCTCTTATCAGCACCTAACTTGGACAATCTCATCCACTCAGCAAGAAGGCCATTAGCCTCTGCCCATATTTATAGATTGACTGAAAAGACGAGGTGGCAATTCAGTCAATAACCTTTGACACAAATTCAGACAAATCTTGTGCTCCTCACAATGACAAATTACTCTAGAAAATTAACTGTCGAAAGTGCAGCAATATGATGAAGATTGATTATTTTATTCTTGCAAGTCTGCTTTGAGTTAGAGTAACAGCCTCATTTGGACACAGATGGCACCTAAAGGGAAGGACAGATCAAGTATTCGTCTCAGCTGAAAAGGAGAAGATGAATTTTCACAGGATCACAAGGGTGATGATTCTTTTTCCTGGAGAAGGAGCTTGTGTTTTGTGAGTGCCTCTTTAAGATTATTTTTCATAGTTTCAGCAAAGAGGAGGATCATATTTTTAAAACATTTTGCAACCACTTCTGAATGAACACATAATGGCAATTTTAGCCCCTTGTTTCAGTTTTTCTAAAAAAGAAGAGTTTGAGAGACTTTGCTTCGACTTTTATATCCTTTGCTGAAAAAAAATAAAATTATTTAAAAATTTTTTAAATTACATATAGTGTTTTCATAAAAGGCATATATTAGATTTGGGATTTTTTTTTCCTCTAAAGATTATAAATAGTAGCCTACAGACTAAATTCTGTGAGGAGCTTAAGGCTCTCCTTGAAATTCAGGTAGGTATTTTGGAAAGGTTATTAATCATTTCATGTGAAAAGATTGCTGAAACTAAAGTTTCCAAAATCTGTTATTTATTTGGTTACACACTAATATTTCTACTGCCAAGTGTTTTATAAGAAGATATTATTTTATACAGGAAATATTTGAAAATTTAATAACATCTCCCCAAAAAGTAACTGGAAACTCACTGAAGCATCACAAAAGCAGGTCTGAAGTGATTCCTCTAACAGAATGCTTCCCAGGGTATTTTTGCCCCATTATAGACCCATAAACAAATAGCAGGAGAAGAGGGGGAAACACAATAAATCAGTGGAACATGGAGAAGAGAAGTCTAAAAATCTTATATAATAAAGAGTTAGCTAGAAAGAAAATACAAAGTTAGGAAAATGGCAGGGAGGTGTGAGGAGCATGGGCAAATGACAGCGCCGGCATATATCTGCAGGGACACTGCAGAACCAGATGTGGTGGGGGCAGCTGTCAAGAGTGTGAAGCAGGATGTGGGTCCCAATTCCAAAGAAGCAAACTCTAAATAAACAAACAGGACATTATCATTCCAACTAATTAGCCAAAGGAATCAGGGCTTCTCAATTACAACGTCTCAAAGAGAGGAAGAAATGCAGCAATGGTCATCACGGAGCCATGTGGTTACACCATCTAGATAGTGGGCACCTGCTTCCTCTGACTGACCCGTTTGGACAGAACCTGGTAGCAGCAGATGCTGTGGCTATTATGGTGTGCAGCTGTCGGAGATCTCGTGTGTTCTGATGACTACTAACCATGCTGGAAGAAATCACCAAAGATGAGCTATTTCTCCATCTCTTTATTTGATCATCATTTATTCTCAAATCAAGTGAGGCTAGAGAGAAGAATACAGCATTTCCTCCAACTAGAGTGTTTTAAAAAAAAAATCACCTTGTTAGTTATGCAAACTGTACAATCTCGGGCTACTCTAATTCTCCGGAGATTATAATTAGGCCAGATTCAATCAGGGATCCAGTATTTTCAACAGAGTGAATCTTATGATTTGGCACATTGGCTAAACACAGCAGTAGAGCACGGGTCTGAGAATCAGACGGCTATGACACATTTTTTTTTTAGACTTATTTATTATTTTAGAGAGAGAGAGAGAGTGGGGGGGCAGAAAATGGACAGAATCTCAAGCAGACTCCTGCTGAGCATGGAGCCCAACTAGGGGCTCAATCCCACAACCCATGAGATCATAACCTGAGCCAAAACCACGAGCTGCATGCTTAACCGACTGAGCAACTCAGGGACCCCCATCATGGCACTTTTATACCAGTTTTATTATCTGGGAAAAAATATATTTCATTTGTACCTTAATTTCCTGAGTTAAAGATGGAAATAACCATAATACTTTTCTGCTTGTCTTCATTTAGGTAATTTAGGGAAGGTGCTTGGCCCGCCACTTGGAATAAACTCTTAATAAAACGCTAGAACTATTATCACCATCATTTACTTCTATTGTTATGTTGCTTATTGAGGGCTTAACATTATGACTTTGAATTTCTCCATGGAAACTTCTTATCCACCACCTTCAAGGTAAAAACACAATGAGAAAATGAGGGATTTTAATGTTGCCTTCTTCCCTCCTTTCGAAGACAGTGATTTAACACACCAACACTAATACGTTCATTACAAATACCAAAAATCCCAATAATGTAGACTTTTGGTAAATTTGTGTGTCATTAAAGCTGTAACAAATAATCATTTGCTTTCTGAGATAATTCATCAAAAATAGCCTTTTAAGTCATAAGTGCCTCAGGCTTTTAAAAGGTCCTTTCTTACAAAAAACAAAGATCCATAGATCTTCTCTTGAACACAGCTACTGTGTACATTGAGTCATCCCCAAAGGTTATAGAGACAAAGACCTCATCATGACCAACTTAACTGGTGGCCCATATAACCTACTTTTGATAAAACTATCATTATCATAGTTAACTGTAGTTTTAAGCAAAACTTGTGCTTCAAGGCATCCTGGAGACAGAATGGTAGACCCTAATGATATTTGAGGATGCACTATACAGGCTCTGGAGTTAGTGAATTTAAGTTGTATTCACAAGCTTTGTTATTTTCTAGATGAGTGGACTTTGTAAACTTACATAATTTGCTTTACTTTCTCCATCTGAAAAACATAGCTTATAGTATGAAATCAAAGGACTATACATATTAAACAGGCTATGGATATTAAGTAAGATTATTATAGGACAATGAATATAAAATAGATGGCACAACCTTGACACACAGTTTCTCAATAAATGTTTCTTGGGTAAATACTAAAGACTTCATGAAAAAGAACAGAGATCCTAAATTAAAGTGGCAGATTGAGAATACAGAGTGAATCTTATGATTTGAGCTATTCTTTTATACTTTTAGCTATTCTTTTTCCTTAAACATCACTTAAATGAAAACAAATGGAAGGTGCCTTTTGAAAAAAATTGTGGGAGGCACAAATTTCCAAAGGCAAAGATAATGGAATAGGTGATATCTCTATATTTTAGAAGATGAAAAACAAATGGATGTATGATAACTGACTTAGCAGATCAAAGGAAGTCGAATCTTTAGCTGGCAGGGATAAATCCAAGAAACATTCAAATTTGCATCACAGTACCATAAAAGGATTTTGTACACTTGAATAAGGGAGTTAAAGTTGATCGAAAAACAGGAGGACTAATTGAAAAAAATCTTGAAAGTGCAATTAGACCCTACGGTATTTTTGTGACATAAGCAAAAATTCTCTGAAAGTCCTCCTATCAAGGCCTGAAATGTTGAACACCCTGCCCTTGAATCCAAGCAGCCTTGTGACCGCTTCTACCAGGGGAGTTCAGCAGGAGTGATATTGTGCACCTTCTGATACTAGGTCATAAAAAGGCCTTGTTCATCAGAATACATGCTTTCGGAGCCGTGTAAGAAGGTCAATACCTCTGAGACCACCAAGGTGAGAAGACCACAGGTAGGCAAATCATTGACAGTTTTAGGCATCTCTATCAGGATCTTGACAGATAGAAGTATCTTGGATTGTCCAGCCACAGCTGTTCTGTCTTCCAGTGATTTGTGTCACTAGTAGTCATTTATGTCACCTTCACTGAAGCCCCAGGTATCACAAAGGGAGAGGACCCACCCACATTGCACCTTTCCTAAATTTCTTCACTCACAAAATCTATAAGCATAATAAAAATTGTTGCTTTATGCTACTGAGTTTTGGATAAATGATGCAGTTGTTAAGCAGCAACAGATAACTGAAATAGAGCTTATTAGGCAAAGAGTTTCCATAGAGTTCTCTCTTTTTTCAGAAATTTTTATTTTTAAATCTTTACACAGAGTGTGGGGTTCAAACTCACAAGCCCAAGATGGCGAGTTGCACAGAGTGAGCCAGCCAGGCAGCCCACAGAGTTTGTTGCTGGTGGCTAGTAATTTGTCCTTTCTCAAATCCCAGTAGTTTACTAGGGAGTATAGTAGGGTTTCCAGGATATCAGGCATATTTGAGGGCAGAAGCCTTACATTAAAAACAGAGAGTATGTAGAAATTTACATACTCAATCTTACAACTTCCAACATTCTTACTTCACTTGGCACACGCACATTGGCCACCACGGTGCTCTTCCCAGGCCCTATCTCAGAAAAGCCTTATCTTGGGAATCTGATTAGACCAGAAGAAAAGTCCTAAACATCCTAACCCTACTGCCCCAATGATAAGGTACAACTGAAGACTCAGATAATCAACCTTACTAGCAAGCACAAAACTTCCAAACATCTTTTCATGCGTTACTCTTAAATGAACAGTTTATCAAAGCTCATTCAAGAAAAGCAAACAGAAGGAAAATAGTTAACAAAACAGGAACTATCCAGGGAAATAAAAACTTAGAAAATAAATTAAAATGTCATTATCATTAATATCCAAGGATAAGAGAAGATAATGTACTCATGGAATAAGACAGGATGCTATCAAAATGACATTATGAAGAAAGATTTTTAACTCTTAGAAAAATTTAAAGGAAATTTAAAAATTTAGTAAAAAAAAATATTTATTTATTTATTATTTATTTATTTATTTATTTATTTACTTTTATGTAAAAAAAAAAAAAGAAAATTAAAAACAAGTTTTAGGAAATATCCCACCACAAAAATAAAAGTGGAAAATTAGAGGGAGAGAAAATTTTTTTAAACATAGTCTTGGTGGTTCACAATTAAAAATTATAAAGTTTCCAAAAGAAATGTGAGAAAATTAAAACAGACTCAATCCAAAAAAACTACCCAAATGGAACATACATTTAAAAAGTTTCAAAGAAAGTTCAGCCCAGGGCAGCTCGGGTGTGCAGCAGTTTAGCGCCACCTGGAGCCCAGGGCATGATCCTGGAGATCCGGAATCGAGTCCCACGTCGGGCTCCCTGCATGGAGCCTGCTTCTCCCTCTGCCTGTGCCTCTGCCTCTCTCTCTCCTGCTCTGTATCTCTCATGAGTAAATTAAAAAAAATAAAATCTTAAAAAAATAAAAATAAAAATAAAGCTCTGGCCTTAAAAAAAAAAGAAAAAAAGTTCAGCCCAATAGTTACAAATAAATGCAATCTAAGTAAGACCCATCATTGTGAAATTTAAGAATGCTGTAAACAACAGAAAGATTCTAAAGAATTTCAGATACCATAAAGAAGGAAAGCCAGAGCAAGATAAAGAAAAATGGGTTTGTATAAAAGATTCAGATCAAAATAGCAGTGGACTTCTCAATGTAAACACTGTGTATTAGCTCCCTGTTATTGAAGCATAAAAATCATAGTCAAAGTTAGTGGCTTAAAACAGCATATTTAATATCTCATGATTTTTCTGGATCAGGAACCTAAGAATAATCTAACGGGGTTCTTCTGGCTCAGTCAAGTTGTGGCTGAGGCTGTAGTCATCTCAAGCATTGATTGGGGGAGAATCTGCTTACAAGCTCACTCATGGTTGTTGGCTGGCCTCAGGTCCTTGCTGACTCTTGGAGACATCAGTTCCTTGCCCCATGGGACTCACCAGAGAGCCACTCAGGACCTGGAGGTTGGCTATTCTCTTCAAGAGAGTAAGACCTTGAGAGAATGAAATCATGAATGTCCCAAATAGAAGCCTCAGTCTTTTCGTCCAGTGTCAAAATGGCATCCGACCACTTCTCCGTAATTCTATTTGTTAAAATTGACTAACAAATCTAACCCACGTGCAAGGGGAGAGGACTACAAAAACATATGGATACCAGAAGGTGAGGTGGTCCCACTGGGGCCATTTTAGTGACTGCCTGCCACATACTGGGAGTTAGAATGCAATTGAGCAATGCTTTAAAATTCAGAGGGACTAGATTTCTCTAAACTAGCATTCTAGGACCAAAGTAATCACCACACATAAACATAGATAAACAGCATTTTCAGACTTGTAAGCTCTCAAAGTTTACCTTGCACTCACATTTCCCCATGTAGTGAACGCTATGGCGCACCGTTAGCATCCTCCACATGGATGGAGCTGACTCCCCAGATGCTGGGAATACTGACCACTGACTGCTCACAGCAAAGCACATCTTTGGAAATTGCCCTTGACTAAAGAGAGCACTTTTTACCTAATGTTCCGTTTCTCAGGACAGCCTGCATCCAGTGACAGGTCAATGAGGAAGGCTATAAACATTAAGATATGTATCCTCAATTTGCAACGAGTCTGGAGGCCCATCCCAGCTCCAGAACTCCCTCTGGATCAGCTCAGATGTGTGTTCTGTACTGCAGTTCAACTTCTCATTCTACCCAACTCTCTCACTTCCCCACAAGTGTTCCCGAGAGCATTCCTGAATAGACTTCTTGCATTCAAATTTCCTTCTTGAAGCTATTTCCTAAGTAACCCAACTAAAAACAATTCTTACCAGCAGTAGATGAGGAAGCAGAGTCTAAAAATGAGAGTTTGGAGCTAGATCATCACCAGATGGCTGGCAACAAGTACAGCATCATGGGTGGTAATTGGAGTGATGATAGCAACTGGCATATTATAACAGGGAAATTTTTAAATTGTGCATTGATTGTAAAGTGGGATGGGAAATCTATTAAAGAAAATGCATCAGCAGGTGCATCATCTCAGGCATTTGATAGGTTCTGAAGAGGCAGTTATTACAACAGCAACAGAATAAGATGGGAGTTGCTCATGCTATTGATGCATTGGAGAAAGAAAATGAGGTTTAATGATGCCAGAGGTCAAAAAAACTAAGAATCAGATCCAGGGTTTAATTTAAATGAAACAGAGTTCCAGGGGTCCATTTGTCAACTCTGGCAATTGTGCTACGCAAAAATCAGGATTCGGATTATGAAGGAATGGGACTCTAAAGCTTTTACTGGAGATACCTGAGCTTCCCCTGAAATTTTGAAAGCCTTCAAAAGTTGCACACTTCTTTCCATTAAAGTCTAGCATGCTCCCACTTTTAAAAGGATGATGCAGAGGCCTCTGCTTTTTAAAGACAACATACACCCTTCTCAGGATCTACCTCTGTTGATCCTCCTAGTTACCAGACAAAAAAAATAAAGCCAAATCACAATAAATCCAGAGAGATGGTGGCCTGTTAAAAGAGGGAAAGTACTGAATCAAAAGAGCTATAGGATATAGCCAATACATATCAGTAAGACCCACAATAATACATACGTGTGGTTGTGGAATCGGAAAGGGCTGGACCAAGGTGGATAAAGTAAAAAGTTGGATAAGGAGAATTTATCGATATAAGGACACTCTCCTCCTTATGGAAACTGATATAGGAGGAGAAAGGCCAAGTTTAGTTTATAAATGGGTTAGTTCAATACATGAATACAAGTTGAAAATATACTGCTGATGCAGAACAGTCCTAACTTAAGGTGGCCATGAAAATGGCGACTTGGGAAATCATTCCAGTGGGAGAAACTTTTTGTGCTACCTGCTATTTCACTTTGTTTAGAAAAAAAAAAAAAAAGTTGCCCAAGTCAAAATACACATAAATTCATAGTGCAAAGTAACTTGATTTCTTATTCAAAGGCCTGGAAAGACAAAGATTGGCAAATAAGGAACTAAAAGTTCCTCAAGAAGCATGTGAATGGACCTGAGTGATCATGAAGTGTAAAGATCTTTTAATTACATGCCATGACCATTGGAGAGTACTCACTATGGAAAAGGCACTAAAAAAACCAAGTAGAGTGACTTAGCCAGTTGACATAAACCAGCCCCTGTCTTTGGACATCATCTTGTAACCATCGATTCTTGACCAAGGGCATCATGAAGACTATTCATGATGTCCCACCTGCCAAGCTACTGCTGAAATAAAGACTAATTCTGAGTCCCAATATGGCAACATCTCTTCAACCATCCCTCTGGTGGCAAGTTGATTTCACAGGACTCTTCACTCTAAAAGGAGCAGCTTATTTTAACACAGTCTAGATCTGTAGGAATTAACACATATCCTAGGCATGTATTTGCTTTTTCTTCTTCTATAACATCACTTAGCCTCTAGGGAATCTGAACCAGGACTCACATGAAATGACTGTTGGATGAAAAATTAAACCAAGAAAGAAACTCATAGGATTCAGCTATCACAGTTTCCAACGAAAGAGCTATAGGAAGGGAATCCCCAAAACAATGGTTAGGAAAAATCCCAAATGACCATGGTGCAGCTATTTTAAAGAGATAGTATAACAGAATTCTCCAGAAGAGACTTCCTACTAAAATATTATGGGAAATATCAGGCTAGTGTGTGAGTGTGCGTGCTACATACACTATAAAAATGGATGGAACCACATCCATTATAAAAATCTTGGCAAGAAATAAATCAAACAAATAATTCTTACATAATTTTTTTCTAATTACTTTGTAAATTTATGCTTTGCCTTGTTCTTAAGTGGATTTGGTAAATTCAGCTTACTATACAATTTTTATAACTTATTTCCAATTTTTACTCCAACTCAGCAAGGTAGGAATTAATTTTATTTTTGGTTGTTTCAGAGTATAATCAGTGTCTCTGAGGGGTTAAATAACTTGTTCAAAGTCACCCAAGGGGCTAAGCCATACTCTAACACAGAAAAATAGTCTGTTAGAATGAATATAAGTGATTTCTTTTCTACCTCTATTTTTCAGACTTTCTGAAATATTGTTATGATGATTTTATAGTGAAAATAAGTTGTAAAATAAGAAAAAATAGACTTAGTAGATGTTCAATACATATTCATTGAATTTTCAAGTGAAATAGCAACATAGAACAATTGTCATTCAAGATCCTCTGGTTCTATTTTAAGAGACTTGGTTAGATTTCATGCCAAGAAATTGTACTCTCAACCTAAATTGTTCATACAGTTTTGAGCAAGTATGTCATTTTCACTCCTTAATCTAATAACTCTGAATCATTGTATTCAACAACTTAGCTACCTACATTTTAGAGATGGCTGACGAGATTCTTATTTAAGCAGTGTTATAGTTTTTCTGTAAAAAAAATAGAGTTTTCTGTAGTAGAAGGGAGCAGTCTTTTCAGGTATAACAGGAAAATATTGTCATAATAAAAACTGTCACATCTGTTAGTTCCATGAGTAACTTTTGGGTTTTCTCTCCTTATTTTATACAAGGCACCCTAAGTATACTTGAGACATAAAAAGGAAAGTAAAATGGGTGGTTTTTGCAGTCTCTGGATAGGTGGCCTCATTCATAAAAGTAACTCCTCTTGTTCACTGAGGAGAAGAAAAAAAATGCAAAAGCTTGATGAACTTAGAGCGTATATTGAGTTATAAGCCAGTAATGCTGACCCTGTCATCTCATTCCTTTCAAAATTATAAATGGATCTTATGAGAAAGGTATTTTCTTAAAGAATATGCTATGAACTACAATTGGATTATCTAAGTAATTTAAACTGGACCTGTAGTCAGATGCTTGAACTTCAGTGGGATAATTTTCCTCATTTTGGCCACTCAGAATATGAATAGCAGCTATGTATGTAATGGTCTAAATCAAACTTGTTTCTATTACCATAGATTTACTTTAAAACCATTATTTTAGGGAGAAAATGGGTTAAATATCTCTCTGGTAAATTCACATACAAAGAAGTGTGCTGGGGTAGGTGTGGACCTAATAACTATTATCTTTGTTCTCCAAATCAATTTCAGAGCTAGGAGGTAGATTAGTGTAGGAGTTAAGCATATGACACCATTTCATTACTAATAATATCAGTAATATCAATATTGGCTCAAAATATGAGCCAGAGTAGGTATCAATGAAGCAAGCTAGCCTTTTCCCCCCATAACTAGAGAAATGAGTGAGAGGACAGAGAAAAACCATGTGTCACTCAAATGAAAGATTGAATCACAGGGAACCATAAAGAAAGGCAAAAATGGCGCCTCCCAAACCTATTACCCTGGGCCCTTACACATGATCAAACACCTATAAGATTTAACCAACTCATGAGATCTAGTTAATGATTCAGGTGAGGAAGATAAAATAATAGTCCACAAATTGACTAATATACTTGTTTCCACCCCTTACTGAAAATTACTTGATGGCAGAGATTGACATCTACATCCTCAAATTCTAAGAATTTTTTTTTAATAGTGAATAAAATAAAGTGGAAAGGTAAGGACAAAAATTGTTTTAAGGGTGTCAGAGGTCACTGCCTTGTAGATATTCAGGGTCAGTGCCATAGAGGAGGGAGGGCTTAGAGTTTGAAAAAAGAATGATTTCTGAAGAGTGAAAACAAAGAAGAGAAAAAGACTTTTCAGATAGGGAAAATAAGTATAAGTGAGACCAGAGGGGCATATTAATAATAAACAGTATATATTTTGAGAAAATGGGTAGACCTTCTGGGCTGGAGGGAAAAGGTCAAATTATGATGAAAATATAATATGATGGAATAGAAGTTTAGAACTGGGCTCTTGAAGAAGTTATTGGCTTCACAGAGGTGGTTGCTTTGTTATATACTATTAGGATATAGACAGAAAGGAGCTATTGAAGGGTTGTAAGCAAAACTGTAATATAAAAATTGTAATTTAAGGGGAAAAATAAGTTGGCAGCAAACTAACAAATGAATTAGAAGAATATCAAGCCTGGGATAGAAAGACCCAAATGAGCCAATAGATCCCCTAGGTTTCCTCATCTAATTTCTCCAGGTCATCAACGTCCAGACTCACATGATAGATTAAATGCATGTGCGTGTGCGTGTGTGCGTGTGTGTGTGTGGGTGTGTGTGTGTGTCTGCTGCAGGGAAATTACTTTCAGTTTTAAAAATTTATTTTATCTTTTTTATTTTTAAAAATTTAAACAAAAAACTATTTTCTTATATCATGTAAACTTCTCTTAGTTTATATATTTATGTTCAGCTCTTAAAATTAACTCCTGAAAATATATAATTGTGAAAGATCAAAGAGATTTGGATACAAAAGCCCTTCTTTGACTGTTTTTCATTTCCCTTTTCCTTTTATTCTATCTCTTAAAAATTCTTTGGAAACTCATTTATTGGAAAATGTCTAGCAACTCTGAATCCATATGTGTGACTTGGCCTTGTTCTCTCCCTCGTTGAAAGACTCCATCATCTCCTTTATTCCTTCATCGAATTAATCACCACCTTTGCTTTCTTATTTTTTTAAACATTTTTCTTAAAGATTATTTATTTGAGAGAGAGAGCACGAATGCAAACAGGCACACATAGGGGAAAGGGCAGAGGGAGGGGGAGAGAAGCAGACACGCTGCTGACCAGGGATCCTGACAAAGGGGCTTGATCCCACAACCCGGAGATCATGACCTGAGCCCAAGTCAAGAGTTGGTTACTTAACCAACTGAGCCACCCTTATGCCCCCTTTATTCCTTCTTATATCCTAAATATTTACCGAATGTGCTGTGATCACCCTGAAGAGAAGCAGGATGGACCCTGACCCAAAATTTGGTTCAGATGTCCAAACTGATGACCCCAGACACATACCAAGAGGTTGTGGTAAGTTTCATTACTTAGAAAATAAGGCTTTCTGGAGGTTTAAGGACAGGCTTCCCAAGCTGGTCTGAAAATGGCTTGAGAGAAGAAGAAAGGGTTAAAAGCTGTCATCAGTCAAACAACAAAAACTAGAGTCAAATTCACTGTCAAACTATGAAAACCCATCCTCATTTCTCCTTTTCACTGGTGTCCTAAACTTCCAATTAATCTTCCTTCCTCCACTCTCTGTGATCTGTCAATCCAACTTTCACCATCATGCCAGGCTTGCACATTTACAAATCTGATGATGCCGTGACCCTGTTCAAAATTCCTCAGTGTTCTGCATCCCTAAGCAGTAACTCTCAAACGTTCTCATTGAGAATTAGGGGACTGAATCCTGGAGATGGAAGAAAATTCAAAGCAGTTCTCTGCAAGACCAATATTTTTGAAGTCTATCGTTGTATCTTGAATTTCATGTAGATTTTGTCTTCTCCTACATATAGACACATAAGTTTTAGTATAAAAACAATCTCCCACATACCCATTTAAAATAAAGATGTAGAGTACCTTCGTATCTTCCTGAGGAAGTCTCCGTGCTGATGCTAGAGCTTTTAGTGCTTAACCAAGGGTACCCTCCGAGCATGAATACTTTAGTTAGAGAAGCATGACCTTTACAAAATAGGATATAAGGGCTTCTACTTAGTATAGGAGACCCTTCACTATCATAATCCTTATCCCCCCTCAGTCCCTGTCATCGGGGTCTGCCTCTGCAAACTATATACAACAAGTCTTCCATGCTCTTGTAGCAAGAGAGACCCCCATGTTTCACTGCTCTGTGGCTTTGCTTGATCCTGCTCTGTCTGAAGTGCCCTGCCTCCACTAGACCAAACTTTCTTTGGGGGCTTGGTAGGCTTAATTCTTCAAATTTAGGATTTTAGCCCCTCTTGGAAGTGTTTCTCTAAGTAATCTCTGAACATTAAACACATCTGCATTATAGCAAGGTTTATTTTGTGGATTTTTTTTAAAGATGCATTCATTCATTCATTCATTCATTCGAGACCCAGAGAGAGAGAGGCAGAGACACAGGCAGAGGGAGAAGCAGGCTCCCTGTGGGGAAGCTGAAGCGGGACTTCAATCCCAGGACCCCGGGGTCATGACCTGAGCCAAAGGGAGACGCTCCACCCTGAGCCACCCAGGATTATTTTGTTTTATAAAGTTTTCATATCTACCTTCCCCAAAGTTTTCACAGACAGGTACAGGGTCCTTTCAGTTGCATGAGCTGGGACAAAGCCTGCTGGAGAGCGGTGTTCAATACAGTTTGGTTGAGTGAATGAAGAAATACTTTTGAAGTGACATTTATGATAATAACTAGTTGCTGCCCTTTCCTTTAAATGCTATTAAAGAAAAATCTCTAGTAATAATATGGTTGAAATTCTTAATTCACTTCATGTGAAAGGTGATTTAAATATAGTTAAAATTACAAGGTGCATTCCTTTTAAAAATGTATTATAAGAATAGCCGAAAGAGAAAAAAAAAAAAGAAATAAAGAAAAAGCCAACAACAGAACAGCAAACAGCAAATAAGAAAGTAAAATAACAAAGAAGCTTAGAGAAAAATAAAAGTATGAGCTAAAAAAAATAAAAAATAAAAAAAAATCCCACACGTCTGTGTAAGCTCCCAAGAGTAAAAACCAGGGGCAAAAAAAATTCACACAATATCTAAGAGCTGAGTGCTATGGGAGGGAAAAGAGAATTTATACAAACCATGAGGGAACAAACTGGGGTAGGAGAGAGGCAAAAAAATTTAAATGTGAAGCAAGCCCATGAAAATATAATTATATTTGCTGATAAGGGGAGAGTGGGCTTCAGGTGGGCAGTGAGATAAGCTGAATACATTATTATGTGTGTGTGTGATGGGAATACGTAAGTCAAAGATGAACTTTTTACTACTGGTTATAAGTTGCCAAATTTTTGTCCCAGTTAATTTGTGCAATGTGTCCCCATCCTCAGACCATCGGAAGAGTGGACCCCAGGATATTTGTTTTCTATAAGCCCTTTCATTCACAGAGTGCTAATGAAAAGAATAAGAATAGTGAAAATACAACAATAATCACAATAATAATGCAGCACTTATAACTTATAGTCTACAAATTCAATTGTGTTAGAAATAGATTTTTTTTCTCTGAAAGAAAGTAATTCCTGTTTTGAGCCCCTTGGCACTCAGTTGGGAGAAAACTATCTTAGTCCTTCTTTGATATCTTGTCCAATCCAACCCCCTCCCAGAATTAAAAATTAATGAAATTATCCAGAAGTAAAGAGAGATGCAAGAGAAGGAAGTAGACCTCAGGAATCAGTTCCCCCAGTTGGCCCCTGAGACATGCACCGCCTTGCACACATACATCAGTTACCAGTCTTGCCAGATGAGCAGCCTCAGGAACCCTCTGCTTTTAGATCTACAGCTCTCTGCTCTCATCTTTCCTTCCTAGAGCTTCCAGTAATTTATTTCTAGATTCAGAGAGAATCCTTCTCCCCTCAAATTATGGGTCAAGATGAATTGCCTCTACTCAGAATCCTCTCTTGTCTCTGGGAGGAAAGGAAGCAAAAAGCCGAGAAAATTGATGACTTCTTTGAGCACTTAAGTCAATAGCATTTTGTTACATGAGGAGGGGTCAATAAAATCATGAGGGAGAGAAAGATGATCATCACAGAAGCATTATCCTGAGATAGCAGTTATCATTTATTGCCTGCTTAGTCCCTGCCAGGCACTGAGGTCATCACTTCATGCTGGTCAGGGTTTTGAGTGGTATGGCTCATAAACAATCTCTTGAAGAAAAGAAAATTCTCAGGAGTAGCTACTAGAGAAAATAAGAGTTAAAACCATTGAATTCTTGGGTAAAGACACAGAGATCAGTGACACGTTGGTGAGAGGCAGAGAACGCAAGAAAAAGGAGAGGGAAGGTTTGCAGGATTGTAGCAAGTTAAGGGCATAATTGGCATTTGACCAGTAGAGCTGAGGACTCAGCAAAGATTGAACTAAGAATAAACCATACTAGGTAGTCCTTAGCAACGGGGCTTCCTCCCTATACAAGTGACATTACAGTGGAAAAGGTCGTTCGTTAATTAGGTCAATAGTAACTAGCAAAAAAGAGTATTTTGCAAAAAGACTTGGGAGAGAATCTGGGAAGGATTTTCTAGAGGATTTTGTGTATTTAACAAAGAACAATATAAGGAAGGAAAGTATTCTAATTATATACAAAGAGATTAAATCGAAGCTGGGTAAGAGGGTACTTCTTCCGTTCCGGGGACTTGTCTGCTAACGTCCCTTTCCATAGACCATGTAAATAAATTAACTTTATCTCAGGTCTACACTTCTTCAATTGTCATTTCTGATGTTATTATTGCATGGAAGAAAGTTCTCCGGGGCAAAAAGAGTTCGTTCAATACTTGAAAGGTAGCATAATATGCCACTCCAAAATATACCAATTAGGTGGAAGGGTTATTTTGAGCTAAAGTCACTTGAAGAATAGCAAGTGCCAGAAAGGCTCTCTGACTTCTCCTTTATCTCCAAGAGATAAAATCTCCATGTGGAAGATGCCCTATACCAAAAAGAAAGTAACACTCTCATCACCAGACATAGGAAGTCTCATAGTTGTTAGAATGGTTATCATAAAAGTCTGGAGATAACAAGCATTGGTGAAAATGTGGAGAAAGGGGAATCCTTATGCACTATTAGTAGAAATACATGTTGGTGCAGTCACTATAGAGAACCGTATGGAGCTGCCTCAAAACATTAGAAATAGAACTACCGTATGACCCAGCCACCCCACTGCAGGATATATATCCAAAGGAAATGAAAATAGGATCTTGAAGAGAGATCTGCACTCCCATGTTCACCGCAGCATTATTTATGACAGCCAAGATATGGAAACAACCTACGTGTCCATCAGGAATGAATGGATAAAGAAGATTTGGTATTTATATCATGGAATGAAACTCAGCCGTGAGAAAGAAGGTATATCTGCCATTTACAATAACATGGGTGAAATCTGAGGGTGTTACACTAAGTGAAATAAGCCAAACAGAGAAAGACAAATACTGCATGATCTCATTTATACGTGAAACCATATAAAAATCAATGTCATAGAAATAAAGAGTTGAATGGTGGTTACCAGTGGCCAAGGGGTGGGCCAAATGGGGAATGGTTGGTCAAGGTGTGCAAACTCACAGTTATATGCACAGCATGGTGATTACAGTTAATAAATACTGTGTTATATACTTGAACGTGGTGAAGAGGGTAAATCTTTAAGTATTCTCCTCACAAAAAGAAATGGTGAAATTGTGAGATGTCAGCTAACCCTGTCATGGTAATCATTTTACCATTTATACGTGAACCAAATCAATATTCCGTACACTTACACAATGTTACATCTCATTTATATCTCAGTAAAGCTGGGGGGAAAGTAGGAGAGAACAATAAAAACAAGACTGAGAGAAGTGTGTGATTAAAAACAAAAGTACCAATCAGAATGTGAAGGACATAATAAGAAACAGTGAATGAAAATTATTTTCTAAAAAGCACATAGTAAGAAAATAAAGTTTTAAAAGAAAAAAAAAGAAAAAAGAATGGTAGCACCGATGTTATTTCACTTGGGAAGTTCTGTCTTAGTTATCACAGAGGCAGCTTCAGGGAGACAGAGACCATATCTTGTAGAAGGTCATGAAATGGTGTCAATTATTTTTGACGTCACACATGAAATGTTTAGACCATGTAAAACAGAGGAGCCGTTGATCAGCTGCTGATCCTACCTAGAATGTTATTTTACAACACTTTGGCAAAATTCCATTTTATTAAAGTAGTGAATAGTAGCTCCCTATTACAGACATTGGAGTTCAAATTCTTTGTTATAAACATTCCCATGGAGCACAAAAACTCAACAATTAAGAATATTTCTTCATTCGATTTTGCTCTCTATATATCTCCTCGCCTGGCAGGGGGCAAAAAAAGGGGTGTGACCTCTGTGGGTTTTTATTTAACAATATATTAGAAATAAAACTATTTTAGGTCATTGTTTGATGCGACTTATTCTTAAATTCGCACCCAAATATGAACATTGGAATCGAATGGCATTGCTCAGTTATAAAATAGTACAGACATGAACCTCAAAGAGGTCTGAAGCTCACATTCCCAAGGACGTCTATCTAAAAAAATCGGATCATTCGGTTTTATAGAAAACCATTAGAACTGTTCTGTGGTCATTTTGTACTAGCTACATTTAATTGGTGGCCAAGAAAGTATGTGCTAGTTTCCAGAATAGGCGATCAGTATTGCTAGTTTAGACAGCTTCTTTGTGCCAATTAAAAAAAAAAAAAAAAAGAAAGAAAGAATGCAGCTTCCTTGGACAGTCACATTCACATGGGCACAAGAATTTGGGAGCAAGGCACACATTATATAAAGAAGAAACATCCTTTGGTTTGGGTAGACCAGTTTCACTGGAGATTCCAGGGCTTCACAGCTAACTCAGTAGGTCACTCATGGGACAAGCTATGTATCAATCAAATCTCAGTAATTCAATACTTTAGTATATTGTTAAATGAGTCCAGCTGCCAATAAGTAGGCAAGTCTAAATGTCAAAATCACAATTATCCTGCACTCATACTGAATTATGTTAGTGACTACAAAGATAAAACTCATTTCCGCCACATAATCAACATGAAATAGATGGTACATTCAAAGGGTCTACATGAAGATAGTTAGATGGAGTATTTACAAATATATTTGCAGAATGAAAAAAAACAATAAGGGATCATGAAGTACACTGGGACTAGTAAGAACAAAGAACACCCATCACATCTAAACCCAAAGTGGTAAATATGAGAACAGAGTTACTAGACCCCAAGAAGAGCCGGAGCCATGAAAAAAAGGACCAACTATGGCTGACTATGTCTGGCATACAAGGAATTAGGAGGATAAATCTCCACAGCTGCCTTTCTCTCAGGTCCTCAATCTTCAACCTGTGATAAACACAAATGGCAAGGGAGGTGATGTAGTTCGTGGAGGTTGCTCTTCAGAGCCCCAGATTTGGGCAGAAAAGCACAGACAATTAATCTGTAGGGAAAACATAGGGAAGTGTTTACCATGGGTCTGTTTTCAGACCCATTTACTCGGCCTTTCCTTGATATGATATTAATACAGGGACCTGCATTTCCTAGACTTCCTTATCACCTTGTCTCTTCACAATGTCTGGTCATTGGGAGCTAGTGGGCAGAGACTGGAGGACTTAAGGAAATCAAAAGTTGTGCTATCTTTCTCAATTTCCCTCTACTTCCAACATTATCTCGAGAGTGTTTGCGTGTCCTTCATGGTCCAGCTACTAGTGAACAGCCAATGGTCCCAACTCCCTCAGGGTTGGGCGGAACAGAGCAGGGCAGAAAGACTATTTCCATTTCAACCATAAATTTGGACTTTTGGATGGAGCTAATATTATCTATCTCCTGGGTCCCTCCAGCCTGAGCACGTGAGTAGATTCATGCTGTTTCTACCGTCTGGGTTGTCTCATGTTTCTCCGCATAAATTCTCAGGTCTTCCATCACCTGCATATCCAATTACCACTATTAAGTTTCCTTGCTTTGCAATACCAGGAGTCATTTCTGTTTCTGACAGAACTCTGATAAAATGCTGGAGTAATTTGTGATTGAAGGACATTTTCATAGACTTCAGACTTTTACTTCCTAAGCTATTTAATACACTGAGAGAGTGATTTGCCATCACAAAAAGAATATGGTAAATAACAGTATCATACTATTTTTCTTTGGTTAATGGGATCATAAAGGCAGAACTTAATAAATGAATCAAACATTTATGTCATACCCAAATGAAGTCATTGCATGCTCTATGATGAAAACTAACAGTAGTTTGAATTGATGAAAGTAGTGGGGGAAATTGAGTCACTCCTTGGCATAATTGGCAATAGAGGCATAAAAAATAGTCTCAAAAGCACCTGTGACTTAAAAGTCAGTTTCATATTCATATTTTGAACAGATGTATTGTTCAGGGCCTGCTTTAGTAATGCAAGATCTCCATTGTTTGTTAGGAGGAAATATAACGATAAATAATCAATTATGGAAAACCTTAGCAAAGATAACTGATGACTCATTATTAGGTGAATTATGTAGATTTACTGTCATTCAGTTACTCATAATGGTATTCTTAAAAACAGGTTTCAAAACTGAATTTTTATTGATATATCAAATGGGGAGAAACTGGAATGGGAAGTAGAAATATATACATGGATTGATCCTACTCAACATCTATTTATTCCTGGAAAGATTCACTATATTTTACTTTTTAAAAAAGATTCACTGTATTTTAAACTAGAAATATGCCTTTCAAAAAAGTCCAACATTGCCAAGGTACATTTGAAGATATGCATGCCTAATAACATAAGCAGAAATCACTGGATGGAACTTCCAGTAAATCTCTTCCAAGGAGCTCACTCATGGAGCAGGTTCTTTTGCCTTCCTCCCTCCTTCCCATTTATTCCTGGATTATAGATATGTTAGCTGGTTTGTAGATATGATGGATAGCTTTGAAGTCACAACTTTTCAACCATGAGGCAATTTTAGGAGGAGAGCTACTTCCTAAGAACGGCAGTGTGAATGGAAAGCTGAAGTCTTGAGCATTGATTATACCATAAAGCCACAATAGTAGACCTGGACAACAAAACTCCAGATTTGATTACATAGGAGAAAACAAACTTCTATCTTCTTTAAACTAATGATACATACACTCTTTGTTCATATCAGACAAATATAATTACTGCTCCATATTAATTCCCTTTATCTGAAGATATTCATCACAAAAATTAAACTTGTTTGAAACTTGACTCAGAAATATAGAGACAAATTAAATAAATGAAAAAAATGTAGTATTTTTCTTAATGAAAATGAACTGCTAGCTACTAAGTTTTCCATTAGTCCTCCAGATAATTTATATATGAAATAAAATCCCAATAAAAATAGAAAATATTTTTGACTTTAAACACCAATCTGAAAGAGTAGCAAAATGAAATAGCTGAATGAAATTTAAGGAAATATAATAATAGGGTCATATCCTACCTTAACTGACATGGGAGAGGAATCAATAATAATTCAGACACGGTGATAATGTCAAATAGCATAGTCCTAAAACAGACTCAAGGATATATGACTTTGATCATAAGGCACCTTATCCAATAAGAAAGAAGAGTGAAGAATTTTGTAGTCTCTTTCTATGGCCTTAGATTTTTTTCCTATTGTACTCAGTCTGTTTCCTTAAGACAGACTATTTGGATATCAGAATAGTAAACATAATGACTATGAATGAGATGATCAGAGAAGGAAATAGAGACAGCTTGGTTCAGCGGTCTTCCCAACACTTGTTCTGCTCCTTCTAAGCAAATTCCAGTAATCTAATTTTGCTGCACCCATGTTTTTAAATCAGAGTATTGACAGAGACTTTGAAACCAAATCATAGTCGTAGAGAGTAAAGTCTGCACCCGCTGACTTATGGATATGGAACATTATCTCTTTTGAACAAGTACTCATAGGAAAATGCATCTTCACTCAGAACTGGGGCAGGAAGAGCTGTTTTTATTGGAGGCCATTTGGAATATCACTCTCCAAAGAGACATAATATGATGCAGGCAACCAACTTATCTACTAAACAACTGTGGTACAAATATATTATGAAATCCACAACTTTGAGATTAATCTTTCAGCTGTGGGTTAAGAATGCACTGCATGCACTAGGAAAGCTCATGCTCAGGGTCATCTCTTGTCTGAGAGTAGGTGCCCACGTATTATTAACAAAAGCAAATGCATTGGTATCAACTTAAGGCAGGGTGCTACACTTTGGGAGTGAAAAAAAAATCAGTTACAACATTTCTCAAGACCTTATATCAGGAAAAATATTCAGAATCACAAACTCACTGTAAAAAAGGATAAGAAAAGTAAGTGGAATTAAACACAGAGGCAAATTCTGATGATATTATTTGTATAAATCCAAATGATTCATAAAGCAATACAGAAGCCCTGCTAATTGTTTCTCCTGCATAAAATAACTATAATAAGCAAAGATAATTTATTTTGTACAACTTTCAGAAATTACTATTGATTTTTTAAGGTAGATTATCTAGAATTTATAGTACCAATACCACCTAAAAGTCTTGCCTTTATCTCTAGAAAGATTTTTTAAAAGTAAAAAGCTTGTTGTAAGTACATAAATGAATGTATGAGTGTCTGAATCTTAACACTTATGGATGACATTAGAAAAACTACATTGGCCTGGACTGATTATTCTACTATTTTATCACTATAAGGTTTTAGCTATTGGTGCTGATTTTTGGAAACTTTCCTTTTGAAGTTTCATAAACTGAGAAAAATTAAATAAGCTACCATGAAATGCAGAAGAAGGAAAAGAACACCATTCAAATACTTGCATACAGGCTGCATTAATTTACTAGGGTTGCCATAAGAAAGTATCAAAACCTGGGTGCTAAAAATGATATAAATTTTCTCATAGTCTTGAAAGCTAGGAATGAGAAATCAAGGTGTCATCAGGGCCAACTTTCTGATGGCTCTAGGGGAGAATCTTTTCTTAACTCTTCTGGTTTCTCGTGCTGGCTAGCAATCCTTGGCATGTGTTAGCTTACAGATGCATACCTTAGTTGCATAGACATCTTCCTCCTATGTCTTCACATATTTTCCCTCTGTGCATGTCCAAATCCCTTTGTATAAAGACAGCAGTCATATTGGACTAAGGCCTCCTTTTAAGTGGATTATCTCTGTTAAAATCCTATTTCCAACTAAGATAACATCTTGAGGTACTGGGAGTTAGGACTTCAACATATATTTTTTGGAAGGACACAATTCAACACTTCACACAGATGGGACACAAACAGCATATTTCTTTTTATTTGAAAAAGAAGGGTAATATAAGTAAGATAACTATCCCAATGGGTTTTCATCATCAAGACCCTACATTTTATTTGAATGTGCCAAATGCAAATGTTTAATTCTTTCAGTGAATTATTGGTATGTCTTCACTGTCAGTGGATAGAGGGTTTACCCACTTCTGTGACAGTATTCTGAAATTATCACTTTAAATCGTGGGAAAATGGGCTGAAAGCAACAAAGTGAATTGAACAGAATTAAGTGAAAGTTGTGCATTCATAAAACAAAAATTAACTGTAGAAAGGTACAAAATGAATGACATGACTCAGTTGCAGTTTATTTGAAAGAAATAGAGAATTTTAGGACCAACAGGTCAAAGGTAAAACAACATGGTCTGGTAAATGTAACATGTTTAACAAATCTGTATTAAACTAATTAATTAACTTTGGGGTACAATGATGGTATTAAGTCTTAAGATCTATATATTATATCAAAAAAATAAGTATCACCTCTATGCCAAGGTCTCTGCTAGATACTACAGAGTATGCAAAGTGAAGAAAGACTTATATTCCTCAAAGAGATAATAATCAATGTGTAGTGGGTGCAGGGATGCTAAGTGGGTTGTCAAGTACACCAATAGTAAGAATACAAAGTAAAGACTTCCAGGAAAGATAGAATAGGAAGATCCTAAGCTTATCTTGTCTCATGGAATACAATGAGATAACACCTATATCAGTGTAAATAACCCAGAAAATATAGACTGCTGTATACAGAAGATATTATATACAAACCTAATGGTAATCACAAATCAAAAACTGAGAACAGATATGCAAAATAAATACAGATAGGAATACAAGAGTATCACCAAAGAGGCCCAACAAATCATGAGAGAAGGGAGCAAGAGAATAAAGGAACAGAGAAGAACTACAAAACAACCCTAAAACTAGTAAAAAAAAAAAAAAAAAAAAAAAGGTAATAAGTATATATTTATCAGTAATTACTTTGTAAATGCACTAAATGTTCCAATCTAAAGACACAGGGTAATGGAATCAGTAAGAAAGAAAGACCCATCTAATGCTGCCTACAAGAGACTCATTTTGGACCTCAAGATACATGCAGGTTGAAAGTGAAGGGATGAAACAAGACTTTATCATGCAAATGGAAGTGAAAAGAATCTGGGGTAGCAACACCTATATTGAACAAAGTAGACTTTAAAACAAAGACTGTAAAAAGAGACAAAGGACATTATATAATCATAAAGGGAGCACTATAATAAGAAGTTATAATAATGGTAAATATCACCCAATATGGGAGCACCCAAACATATAAAGCAGCTAAAAACAAACATAGAGGATGTAATTGATATTGTAATACAATAATAGTAGGGCACTTGAACACCTACTTACATCAATGGATGTACAAACAAAACATCAGCAAAGAAATAGTGGCTTTGATTGACATATTGGAACAGATGAATCTAACATACATATTTAGAAAATTCTAAGCTAAAACAGCAGAATACACTTTCTTTTCTTTTTTAAAAAAGGATTTTATTTATTTATTTGACAGAGAGAGAGAGAGAGAGAGAGAGCACAAGCAAGAGGGGCAGCAGAGGGAGAGGGAGAAGCAAGTGCTCCTCTGAGAAGGAAGCCTAATGTGAGGCTTGATCTCCAGACCCTGGGATCATGTCCTGAGCCAAAGGCAGAAGCTTAACCCACTGAGCCACTTAGGTGCCCCTACGCATTCTTTCCAAGTGCACGTGGAACATTCTCCAAAACAGATCAAATATTAGTCTATAAAACCAGTCTCAACAAGGTTGTCTTCAATTGACTTCAAAAGATTGGTTCATTGATTCATTCATGTATCAGATAATTCCCAACCACAGGACTCTGATACTAGAAATCAACCACAAGAAAAAGTCTGAAAAGAATACAAACACATGGAAGTTAAATAACATGAGACTGAACAATGACTGGGTCAGCCAAGAAAGACAAAGAGGAAATTAAAAAATACGTGGAGACAAATGAAAGTGAAAACACATCCAAAAATCTGGGGTGCAGCAAAAGCTGTTATAAGAAGGAAGATTATGCAATACAGATGTACCTCAAGAAGGAAGAAAAATATCAAACTACCTAACCTAAAAGAACTTTATTTTTTTTATTTTATTTTATTTTATTTTTCTAAAAGAACTTTAAAAAGAAGAACGAATTAAACTCAAATCCAGTAGTAGGAAGGAAATTATAAAGATTAGAGCAGAAATAAATGAAATAGAAACTAAAAAAAAAAAATACAATAAATAGAACTCATCAGTGAAGCCAGGAGCTGGTTTTTGAAAAGAGCAACAAAATTTATAAGCTTTTAGTCAAATTCATCAAAAGAGAGAGAGGACTGAAATAAAATCAGAAATGAAAGAGGAGAAATAACAACTGAAATACAAAGGATTCTAAGAGAATATTATGAAACATTATATGCAGACAAACTGGACAACCTAAAAGAAAAGGATCAATTCCTAGAAACATGCAACCTACCAAAAGTGGATCAAGAAGAAATAGAAAATTTGAACAGACCAATTACCAGCAAAGGAATTGAATCAGTAGTCAAAAAATTCCCAACTAGTGACGGGACGGTCACTAGGATGGTTTTACAGGTGAATTCTACCAAAAGGTTAAAGAAGAGTTAATAACTATTCTTCTCAACCTATTTAAGAAAATAGAAGAAGAAGGAAAGCTTCCTAATTCATTCTCAGAGGCTAGCATTACCCTGATATGAAAACCAGATAAAGCACCACAAAAAAAAAAAAAAAAAAAAAAAAAAAAAAAAAAAGAGAGAGAGAGAAATACAGGCCAATATCTCTGATGAACATAGACACAAAAATCCTCAACAAAATATTAAGAAACTGAATCCAACAATACACTGTAAAAAGTCATTCACCACAATCAAATGAGATTTCTTTCTGGGATGCAAGGGTGGTTCAATATTCACAAATCAGCCAACATAATACATCACATCAAAAGAGAAAGGATAAAAATCATATGATCATTTCCATAGATGCACAAATAGCATCACCCATTCATTATAAAAGCTCCCAATAAAGTAGGTTTAAAGAGAAACTACTTCAATATGATAAAGGCCATATATGAAAAACCCACAGCTAAGAACAAACTCAGTGGTGAGATATAAGTATAATAAATGGGTTTTCATCATCAAGACCCTGCATTTTATTTGAGCTTTTCCCCTAAAATCAGCAACTAGACAAGGATATCCACTCTCACCACTTTTATTCAACATGGTCCTGGATGTCCCAGCCACAGCAATCAGACAAGAAAAGGAATAAAAAGCATCCAAATTGGTAAGGAAGAATAACTTTCACTATTTGCAAATAACATGATACTATATACAGAAAGCTCTAAAGACTCCAGCAAAACAAAACAAAACTACTAGAATTGATAAATGAATTCAGCAAGGTCACAGGATACAAAACCAATATACAGAAATCTGATGCATTTCTATACACAAATAAAGAAGCAGAAAGAGAAACTAAGAAAACAATCCTATTTATAATAGCATCAAAAAGAATGAAATATGTAGGAATAAAATTAGCCAAGGGGTGAAAGACCTGTACTCTCAAAATTATAAAACACTGATGAAAGAAGTTGAAGTCAACACAAACAAATGGAAAGATATTCCATGCTTATGGGTTGAGAGAACAAATCTTGTTAAAATGTCCATGCTACCTACAATAATCTGCAGATTTAGTACAATTCCTGTCAAAATACCAACATCATTTTTCTCTGACCTGGAACACATAATCTTCAGAAATATATGGAGACCCTGAATAGCCAAAGCAATGTTGAAAATGAACAAAATTGGAGGTATCACAATCCAGATATCAAGATACACTACAAAGCCATAGTAATCAAAACTGTATGGTACTGCCACACACCAAAAAAAAAAAAAAAAAAAAAAAAAAAAAAAAAAAGAGCACATACATCAACAGATACAAAAGAGAACCCAGAAGTATAAGCCCATGAGTATATGGTCAAGTATTCTTCAACTAAAGAGCCAATCTCTTTAACAAATGGTATTGGGAACACTGAACAGATACATACAAAAGAATGAAACTGCACAGCTTTCTGATACCATACACATAAATAAATTGAAGGTAGATTAAGACTTAAATGTTAGACCCAAAGCATAAAAACCCCCAGCAGAGAGCAGAGGCCATAATTTCTCTGGCAGTGGCTATAGCAACATTTTTCCAGATACGTCTTCTGAGGCAAAGGAAACAAAAGCAAAAAAAAACTATTTGGATTACATCAAAATGAAAACTTCCACACAGCAAAGAAAGCAATCAACAAAACTAAAAAACAGTCTACAGAATGGGAGAAGATATTTGCAAATGACATATGCAGAATGAGTCAATATCCAAAATATATAAAGAACTAACACAACGTCCAAAAAATGACTAGTCCAATTTATTTTTATTTATTTATTTTTTTTAAAGATTTTATTTATTTATTCATGATAGTCACACACAGAGAGAGAGAGGCAGAGACACAGGCAGAGGGCGAAGCAGGCTCCACGCAGGGAACCCGACGTGGGATTCGATCCTGGGTCTCCAGGATCGCGCCCCGGGCCAAAGACAGGCGCTAAACCGCTGCGCCACCCAGGGATCCTGACTAGTCCAATTTAAAAAATGAGCAGAAGACATGAACAGACACTTCTTTAAAGACATAAGGATGACCAATAGACACATAAAAAGATGCTCATCATCACTCATCAGGAAAATGCAAATCAAAACTACAGTGAGATATCACCACACATCTGTCAGAATGGCTAAAATAAAAAAAAAAAAAACATAAGAAATGAGCATTGGTGAGGATGTGGAGAAAAAAGAACCTTCTTGCTCTGTTCACGGCAATGCAAATTGGTGAAGCCACTGTGGAAGACAGTCTGAAGCTTCCTTAAAATTTTTTTAAAAATTAAAATTAAAAATTGGACAATCTTATGATCCAGTATTTCTGCTTCTGAATATATATCCTAAAAATATGAAAACACTAATTCAAAAGGATATATACCCCCATGTGTTTATTGCAGCAATATTTACAATCACCAAATTATGGAAGCAACCCAAGTGTCTATATATATATATATATATATATATATATATATATAGTGAGAGAGAGAGAGAGAACTTAAGAAACAAAACAAACAAATAAAAAGAGAGACAAAAACAGACTCTTAATTATAGAGAACAAACTGATGGTTACCAGAAGGGAGGTGGGTAGGGTGATGAATGAAATTAATAAAGGGGATTAAAAGGATAATATCCATGATGAGCACAGAGCAATATACAGAATTGTGGCATCACTGTTGATACACCTGAATCTAATATAACACTATATGTTAACTGTAATGAAATTAAAACTTTAAAAATTTTTATGCACACAACCAAAACAAGAATACAAAGTAGAATTTGGATACATGTTATAAGGAAAAAACAAAATGTCTCATGAATTCAAAGAATACAAGGACAAGTCAACTTGGAGGACATCAGGAAATATAATACACAAGAAGCCTCAGCTTAGAACTCACTTCTTCCTAAAAGGCTTCTTTTGGGAAGATAAATGTTCTCGTCTTCTAATCCTGTTTCACCATACTACGGGTTCCTCAAATTGTCTTTATAAACAAATAGTCATTCAACATATTATTTGGGTGTTTCCTATCTGCCAGGTGCTATGCGATCAAATAGAAATTAACACGACAGAAACCTATTTCAATGGGGAAAAGTAACACTAAACAAATACTTATAATTGGAAGTTGTTATTAGGAAAGGAGCAGGAAGGCCTCATGTATTCTGAGATAACAATTGGTTTCATTCAGTAGTGGGATCATGGTGATCAAGTGGTAGGATCAACTGCCAGGGAGTCTTAATGAAAAATTGCTTAGAATGGTGTTACTGGAGATGAGTAACCTGGAAGAATGAGTAAAAGGATCTGCAGTCAATAGGGGAAGGAAGCCAACCTAAAGTGATGCCGCCGTAGGGTGGAAGGCAGAGGAATCAACACCTCAACTTCCCCTTCTTTGATGGCCTGATGCCTACTGTTGGCCAAACTCAAATGGAAGTCGGAGAGCCAAGGAACCCATGGATGCAGCTCATATATATTCACTTCTAGGACACACAGAAGGGCGAACAAGAACAAAGAATGTATTTGGAGGGACCATGAGCTTGTCACTTGTAGACAGGAAAAATGATTTATATGGCAGGGAAATCAATATACTGAGAAATATGGGTTTGGATAAAGAAGAGAAACGACTGAGTTAAGGGGCTTATCACAGTGCCTAGAATACAGTAGGTACTCAGTGTCACTTATTATTTATTGGTATTATTACCCTTATTATTATCATCACTGTTATCATCACCATCATTAGTAGTAGTAGTAGTAGTGGTAGTAGTATTTTAAAACGTTATCATCATTACTAGAAATGAGACTTAAGCACTCAAGGAGCATTGCAGGTGGATTTTGTTTGGGGCCATCTTAGAAATTGATGTAGATATAAAGACTGATCTTGGTGCTAAAAGTTTGCAGTGAATAAAGAGAAGTAACCCCCAAAACAGTGGGTCGATGACCAGAATGAGGATAAGTTAAATGGAGAGCTAAATGAATTTGCTTTAAAGAATCAAAGATTTGCTAAACTGAGCCTTGAGAACCTGATAAGAGTTTGGTTGTTAGAGATGAACAGACAGAGAAACATATACGTTAAGAGTAACCATTGATCAAGACTTGAGTAGTATGTAGATTGTGGAAATGTGGAGTAATTCATTTTGGATGAATCATAAAATGTGAATAAGAAACATTGAGTAGGAGGGCTTTTTAAAATTTTTTTAACATTTTTATTTATTTATGATAGTCACAGAGAGAGAGAGAGAGAGGCAGAGACACAGGCAGAGGGAGAAGCAGGCTCCATGCACCGGGAGCCCGATGTGGGATTCGATCCTGGGTCTCCAGGATCACGCCCTGGGCCAAAGGCAGGCGCCAAACCACTGCACCACCCAGAGATCCCAAGTAGGAGGGCTTTGATGTAGTTTGTTGCTATATTTTTCAGGGTTTTTAATATCAGGGCAAGGGATATTGGTAATGGAAATAGTGAGAGCCAGAAAATGATTTTGACAAAAGGAATACTATGATTGGAGTAAAATAAGTTGTCTTACATACAATTTGTACTGAATAAGATTAGTCAATAATTTTACAAGAAGGGATACAAAGAAGGAACCTTGAGTAACTAGCAGAAACTAGATAGACATTAAGGGAAGAACATTGTATACAACGAGAACATCATGTAGAAAGGCCCAGAATTGATAATTATGATGTTCAACTAGGGTAGATTTTTTTTCAACATTGGTACTATTAATATTTGGTTCAGATAATTCTTTGTTATTGAGAGATGTGGTTTTAGGATGTTTTTATTGAAGTATAGTATGTACAGGCTATATGAGTTTCTAGTGAATGTAATGAATTGATATTCTTATATATTATTCAACACTCATCTTGGTAAATGTAGTTACCATATGTCTCCATACAATGTTACGATATTATTGATGGTGTTCCCTATGCTGCATGCTTTAAACCTGTGACTTGTTTATTTTACAACTGAAAGTTTGTACCTATTAATCGCCTTCACCTATTTCACCCATCCCCCACCACCCTCTCCCCTGGTAACCACCAGTTTGTTCTCTGTATTTATGACTCTGTTTCTGTTTTTGTTTGTTTGTTTTGTCTTATTTTGTTTTTTAAGTTCTACATAAAATCATTTCTAGCCACTTTCTAATACATGCCAATAGCATCTCCTCCCAAGTTGTGACAACAAAAAATGACTCTAACAATGCTTATGTCTCTTGGAGGTGGGAAAGGAGCAAAATAACCCATGGGTGAGAACCACTGAATTAGGGAAAATGTGTGTAATTTAATAGAAGCAAAAAAGCAAAATATAGCAATGTGTTGGCTACAAATGGAGCTAGAAAGATAGAGGTAGATAAAAGCTTTTAGATAGTTTTGCTGGGATTTTTATTTTATTCTGGTTATTAAAAGACAGATAAGAAGCAAAAAAGTGAACAAAGAAGATTTGTAGTTTAGAAGGATCACACTGAAATTAATGTGAAGGAGCAAGCAAGTCTATTGTCAGGGAGGCTGTTCAGAGGAAATCCCAAAAGCCCTATTTTTATAGTGTCAGTGAGGATTTAAAGGAGACAACAGGAGATATATAAAAAGATATATATATAAAATATATATACATACAAATATATAAAAACATACAAATTGTATGTAAGGAGATATATATATATATAAAATAAAGGTTGAAGAGATTAGAATAATAAAATATGGGGGCGGAGGGTAGAGCAATAGCATGAGGAGAAAAGATAATAGAGGATGTAAGGGTAATTCCTAGGGTTGTAGCTTGAATACTGAATGGATAAAAGTACCATGTACATGAATAGGTAATATGTTTCAGTAGAAGTGTGTCCTGCTGGAGTGATAAGTGAAAAATATGATAAATTCATTTTTGGTGAGATTAAATTTGAAGTGCCTGTAGCAAAACCATGTACAGGTGACCAATGGATGGGTATATCTATACATATATTTGTGTTCAATTTGTACACAAATATATATATATTTGCCTCTCTCTCTGCTGCTCCCCACTGTTTGTGCTCTCGCTCTCTCTCGCTCTCTCTCTCTCACTCTCAAATAAATAAATAAAATCTTTTTAAAAAGAAACAATCAGTATAGAGACTTCTTATAACAAGTAGAGGAGACCAAGGAACAAAACATAGAGAAATATTAATTAAGGAAAGATAGTGGAAGAAAATCTGGCAACAGTATTTGGGAATGTACTCCAAAAGACTAATGGGAGGAAACTCAAGGAAAGAGATAACTTTAAGATTGTTGTTATGTATAATATTTTAAAGTAATCAGTGAGGCCAGTATCACAAATGTTGGATTTAGTAGCAAAGCCATCAAACACCTTAACCATAGTAATTTTATTGAGGGTAGCAATGAAAGAGATGTGAAGGAAAGATTAGAGAAAAGGAATGTGGAATATTGTTTACACATGTACACATTTAAGCTAAAATGAAAGAGAATTAGTAAAATGGAAAGAAATGAAAAACTAAAGAAAGAGGTGGTTTTCTCTTAAAACTATAAACATTGACACATTGCATTAATGGGATGAAGGATAAAAATCATGAATATTTTCATGATTATCTCCATAGATGCAGAAAAAGATTATGATAAATTCTCAACAAATCAGGCATAGATATAATGTACCTCAACAAAATTAAGGCCACCTGTGACAAACCCACAGTAACATCATACTCAATATTCAATGTAAAAAACTGAAGGCTTTTTTCTAAGATCCAGAATAGGGGCACCTGGGTGGCCCAGTGGTTGAGCATCTGGCATCAGCTCAGGTCATGATCCCAGGGTCCTGGGATTGAGTCCCAATTCGGGATCCCTGCATGGAGCCTGCTTCTCCCTCTGCCTGTGTCTCTGCCTCTCTCTCTGTCTCTCATGAATAAATAAATAAAATTAAAAAAAATAAGATACAGAATAATACAAGATGCTCACTCTAGCCATTTCTATTCAACATAGTACTAGAAGGCCTAGCCAGAGCAATTAGGTAAGAAAAATAAATAAAAGGCATCCAATTCAAAAAGGAAAAATTAAAAGTATTTTTGTTTTCAAAATGTTATTATATAGAGAGAACCCTAACATTCTACTAAAAAAAATTGTTTCAAGTAATAAATGAATTTATAAAGATGCAGGACATAAAATCAATATACAAAGTCAATTGTATTTCTAAACACTAACAGCAAACTATTGGAAGGCATAATTAAGAAAACAATCCCAGTTACAATATGATCAAAAACAATAGGACGCCTAGGTGGCTCAGCAGTTGAGCATCCCTTCAACTCAAGTCATGATCCCAGGGTCCTGGGATCAAGTCCCACATTGGGTTCCCTGCAGGGAGCCCACTTCTCCCTCTGCCTCTATCTCTGCCTGCCTCTCTCTTTCTGTGTCTGTCATGAACAAATACATAAAGTCTTAAAAAAAAAACCCAATAAAATAATTAAGAATAAATTTAACCTTTAAGGTGAAAAACTGTACATTAAAAATATTAAAACACTTCTATTAAAAATAAATTTCTTTTAATGAAAGAAATTAAAGAAGACACAAATAACTGGAAAGATATGTTTGTGGATTAGAAGAATTAATATTGTTCAAATATTCACACTATCTAAAGTGATCTACAGATTCAATGCAATCCCTGTCAAAATTCCAATGGCTTTTTTTTTTTTTTACAGAAATGGAAAAAACAACCAAGATTGTACAGAATCACAAAAGTTCCCAAATAGCCAAAGCATTCTTGAGAAAGAACAGAGCTGAAAACATCACTTTCTGATTTCAGTGTATATTACAAAGCTATAGTAACCAAAACAGCGTGGTACTGACATGAAAACAGAAACATACACCAGAACAGAATCTAGAGTCCAGAAAAAACCCCATATATGTACAGTCAACTGTCTTGACAAGGGTGCTAAAACACCCAATGAGGAAAGGACAGTCTCTTCAGCAAGTGGCAATGGGAAAATTGGATATCTGTATGCAAAAGAATGAAACTAAACCTTTTCTTACATCACTCACAAAAATTACCAAGGGCACGTTCTTAATGTCCACCTGCTGGGGAAGGAGGAATAAAAGGAACTAGCAGAGAAGAGTTTATAGATCGAGATGAGAAAGGAACCAACATAATCCAACATTACCAAAAAAAGCACAGATGTTTCTGGAAGGCGGAGTTAACAAGCAATACTGTGGCAGTTATTTAGGCTGTTGGCAAGTGTTTGGTTCTCGCCTGGTCATATGGCAAGACTGTACTTATGGCACATTCCCCACCCCTCCCAACATAATTCAGGGTTGGCCAAATGACTTTCTTTGACCAATAAAATGTGAACAAAAGTAACTTTTGTCACTTCTAGGTGGAAGCTTTAAATGCCAGAGCATGCCACAGTTACTGAAAGTATTCTGGAATGTTCCGTTCTGTTAGGTTCTAGGAATGAGAATAACATAGATCAAATTTTATAACTGACCTTCACTGGACATGAAGTATGGCAATCATGTCTTTGTTTTCTTTAAAGCTAATGATATTTTGTGTTCCTTGTTATGCAACATAAGCTAGCCTATCCTAACTGTAATAAAAAAAAAAAATGCAAGCAAGAGGTCAAGGATGGGAGCCCCTCCAAAAAAAAAAAGAAAAATTAAAATTATAAAACTAAAAGTCCTAGAATTTGAAATCAGGCTTTTTTTTTAAATAGCTTTCTGTTATTTATCAAATTTAGAGCAAACATCCATAATAAGATCCTGATATTTCTTACCTTTCTTTGGTATTTATATTCTTTATTGCATTACTTTACTTTTTTAAGGTCATCTAGGCCCAGATTGGATTACAAAATACCTTAAGTTATTGCTGAAAGGTTTTATCTTTTAATATCCTTAACATATTGTAGTTGTTGCAATTTATTGTGGCTGAAAGGAAGTATGTTGAGACACAAGAAGAAACTTTTTCATTTTGTAAACTACCCTACAAATGAAATGGGATTACAAAAGCATGAATAGCCCAATGACAAATATGTCCATGCTGAGGCTTAATGACCTTTTATGAAGAGAAATACAACCATTTACTGAACACCTATTACCTGCTAGGTAATATATTGGATGCTTTATTGATGCCATTTTATTGATGTGCACTGCAATTAATGAATAGATCTAATTATTTCTACTGCTGTGAAAGGCACGTAAATTGTTCAGTCCCTAGTCAGGGTCTGAGCCTGGATTCAACTCCAGTATGGCAGGTACCAAAACATGTGCTCTCATTGTAGAGCGAGGAAGTTGGGGCTAAATGTCCATTTTGGTCATTAAAATAATTATGATTGATGTTACTTCTTTGACCACTTTCATGTTACTGTAGAAGACCTTTCTTGTTTTTATGGTTAGGCATCCTATACTGCATCTAGGATAAAATACCAAGACCTCAAATTTCCTACAAATATAAAATTAATTCTGTGTAATTTGTAATTTTTAATCTTTTTCTTAGGGGAAAATTGTTTTTATAACTGTACAAGGTACAATAATAATTCTCTTTTATAACCTGAGTGGAAAAAAAGGTACCAGGAATTCTACCGCTCCCTGTGAATTTGAACAACTTGAAATTTCACCACTTTTGTCTCTAGAATGAGATTAAGTACTTACAGATAATAACAAAGGCACCATTGAAAATATTTAAGTGATTGAATGAAATATTTGAGAGAAGAAGTCATTGTGAGGCATATAATGTCCTTTTTCTCTCCTCTGATGTATGGATTTCTTTCCTTAAGTAAATTGAGAAAAAAAAAAAAAAAGCAGTACCTTGAAATGTCCCATTTGAAATCGAGTACTGTTGTGAAGACAAAGACACTTACCCTGTGGCAACATTTTCTTTACAAAGCATCCTTCTTGTCATGTTATTTTTGTTGGAAAATGATTTATTAGAAAGCCTTTACAGTATGGAGACTGAATAAATCATGTTGGCTGGATATTAAGGAGTTATAATAATCAAATATAGAGATAAATTCATTAACTTTTAAAAGTTCATGTGCGTCATCATCATTTCAGCCTAACCCAGTGGTTCTCAAAGTGTAGTCCCTGCTCTGGCAATATCAGGAACTGGGAATTTGTCAGAAATGCAAATTCTTCAGCCCCTACCCCAAACCTACTGAATCAGAAATTCTTGGAGATAAAGCCCAGCAATCTATGTTTTAACTAGCCCTTCAGCCGATTCTGATATTATTAAAGTTTGAGGAACACTGGCCTACTCCATGATTAATGACTTGGACAAATGTACATCTTATCCGCAGTCTTCATTTTAACAGGGATTCTTAATCTGGTTGAACATTATAATAATATGCCTGCCCTTCTTAAAAATACTGATGGCCAGACTCACTCCAGACAAATTGAATCAGCATCTGTCAGGTGGACCTGATAACCAGCTGGAGTTGAGAACCACCAAAGTACAGCAGCATAGTTTGTTCTGGGAAGAATTTTGAGTTTAGTGTCAACAAATATGGATAAGAGTCCTGATCCAGATTTTTATCCATGATACAACTTTAGGTAAATAATACAAATTGCACATTTTTCTATCACAAAGTTTTGCAAATGCCCAATGAGTTGAATTATGTGATAATGCATTGTAAATTCTAAAATCTTGCTCTTCGTAAATGGTCCAAGGCAGGCAACAACTGATCTTGGTTAGAACTGAAAAACATCCAGCCCCATTAGGGATGATGAAACAGAATCTGCACTTTCAAATGATCTGTCATTCATATACACACTCATGCTTGAGAAGCACTGTTCTAAAGCATGAGGCCAAGATAAGTCATCTTCATAACATATAAAAGAGAAAATGCAATATTTCCCATCACTCAAACTGCTCTTAGCTTTAAATGAGTGTGGAGTAAAAAAACGGGGAGAAATTCAGAATAAGCATTTCAGTTTCCCATTTTTACTACGAGTTTCCTCTTTGAAATTGATAATGAAAACACTCTGGGTCTGTTTGTCCAGCAAACATAAAAATGAGTACAGGTCCCGTCAAGGCTTGCTGGGTTCCTAAGAATTTGAAAGCAACTCAAGTTTGAAGAACAGTTCTCTTCATGGCTACCGTTCAAGGGCTGAAAAAGAGTTGGATAATGTAAAAATGAGCTGATAAACAACCAAGAATAGCTAAAGTCTGCAGGGAAACACTTGTCAATAAACATGCATACTGATTAGTAGTAGTAGTAATAGTAGTAGTAGTAGTAGTAGTAGTAGTAGTAGTAGTGGTAGTAGTATGAACTGTCATAAACAGACATGCAACTTTAAATCAACACATTGTAGGTAAATGTCATTGGAATAACATACAAAAAAAATAAAACAAACAACAAAACAACAACAACAACCAGAAAACAGTGACTTTTATGGATGATTTAGCTTATGAGTCTGGTTTCCTTCAGCAGGTTTCCCTTGTTCCTAATGCAAGTGTAATTATTAAGGCACAAGACACGATTTTCCTTGTAATAAAGTTCTTGTATTCCTCTGTTCTTTGGAGAAAGTAATAAACTGCTAGGTGAACAGAAAGTTCAATAAATACTCCCATACACTTCAGCTCATCAGTTGTGTAAATTTTATCGACTTACCAGGATCATGTTATTTGGATTTATTGTCTGTAAGGATAAAAAGCTGTAATAAAGGTGGATAAATGGATCCCATTGGCCCATAAATAACTGTTCAACCAAAAGAGCTGTGGCAGAGAAACTTTGTTTTCCACCATCTGGTGCATCAGAGAATGTTATCAAAGCAGCAGTAGGTGGTGGTGGGAAAGCATCCTTTTCATTTCCATCCTTGAGAAAACAGTAGCATTTGGAAAACACATGCATCCTCTTTCCTGAGCCAACTACCTAAATACCATCCAATATAAAAGGATTTATTTTTTTAAATATTTTTCCCCTTTAGTGAGTCCCATCATGTTATAGGTGGGGGAAGTGCTAGACTGATATACCTGACATCAAAAACATCCTATTTTCCTGAATAACTGAAAGAGCACCATCATGAATAATGCAGAACTCCAAAACTAGGGAAAACTGTGGAAAGTTTCTGAGTGAAACATGAAGAGGGGCCATCACATTCTCTGAGGATCAAGAGAGGTCCCACATCAACACTTAAATCACATTAACCTCCATAGTAGTTCAAGTATCTTACATGAGGTCCTAAGAATTAATCCACTGATTGGCCCATTCTTCTTTTTTTAATAATCCACTTATTTCAAACATTTTAATTCAGCATCCTTAAGTCTCAAGCATTTTGAAATCTCATCTTGTTTATGATAATTCTTTTTCTTGCTGAATCAATCTGTTCCTTTTTACCAGACTTTGTTCTTTATAAGCATGTTTTCTGTATTTTCATAGACAATAGAATCGGGTATCTAAAAAATTGAAATTGAATTTTTAACTGGTTCTATTGTATGTACATTGACGCTCCATTCTAGTGAATGTAGGAAACTTAACTAAGTCATTTTTAGGCAAAAGCCTGAAAAGGGGATCAAATGGAGAAAAAAAAAATGCTGTTTCATATCTCAAATTAATATCTTGTTCCCCACACACCTGCATTTAGAATATATCCTCATCCAATTTTTCCAAATATTTTAACATCCTTCTATCAAATGCTTATGGTTATCAGTAGTTTAGTACAGAGTGCATTGAAGAAAAAAATCCGTTAAAAGACAGAGTTTATAGGATAAGATCTAGTGTTGACTACATGATGTTGGGTAAAATGCTTAACTCTGTTCACATGTATCCCACACGTACAAAATATGTTTAGACTTCATGAAATATGTATTTCTTTAAGTTCTATGATTATATAATTCCTAAATCATCTAAAAGTCATTTTAGATGCTCATCAATTAACAGGAGGAAAACATAATTGAAAGTTTTATATGTGTCCATACCACTAACAACTTACATTGAGTATTTACTGGGAGTAAGTCACTGTTCTGAGCACTTCATATGTATTATCCTGCTTTATAATAATAAAAAAAATGTATATATCAAGAAAAATGAGGCTCAGAGAAGTTAACTAATTTGTCTATTGTCTCGTGGCTAATGAGAGGTGATGCCAGGGTGTGAACCCAGACTATCTGTTTTCAGAGCCTATGCTATTAACCACATCTTGCAACTGTAATGTGCCATCTAAAAGTATTTTTACTTCAATATATTCAAGTCTGAGTCATTCATAATATTTTTATTGTATATTGCCATCACTTTTATTTGTGTAACCTAGAGGGCAAGGTAAGACTCTACAAAAATTATGGTTTTTCCAATCTGCTAGTTTATAAAGGAGCATTTCAGACAATAAACTTATCTACTCACATCCTAGACTCCAATAATACCCGATATTTCCAGAGAGCAGCCTTTTATCTTGAAGAATAAACTGAATAATTAGATAACAGATATGATTTAAAATGTAATCTCCCTGAGGTTAGCCTTACAATCTATTTTGTGCCGGCACTTTTCAATTCTATTTGATAAGTGTATGGCTGGAAAATACATATTGATGTGTATTATTCATGTATTATGTCTTTTAATGGATTTTTACTTCCACCAGAAATGAATATATAGAGGAGTAAAAGTAAAAGGGAGTGGAGATCTGGAATAGAAATGTCATCAACCATAAGTTAGGAATCCAGCTAAAGGGATACAACAAATATGGAAAATGTATTTGGGATTTTCAGAGAGAAAAGACACATTATCTAAAAAGGAATAAAATTTAGCCTGAAATGACTTCTCAGTAATGGCATGAAAGTGAAAACACAATTGAATGATCTCCAAATAATAAATTAACTGTGATTTTGGATTTTTTTATACGGCAAGATTATCATTCAAAAACTACCCTGAAAGCAAGGTGTTTTTCAACACTAGCAATAAAAAACCAAGAGCCTTTCCTACCAATAGACCTCACAAATGAGATTTCCAAATAATGTACATTAGAAAGAAAGCAGATCAGACGCTATTTTATGTGTAAGCCTTAAAATTAAAAAAAAAAAAGAAAAGAAAAAACCCTTTTTCTATTCATTGATCCATACAAGAACTTGACGGTTGCCATACTGACACACCATGAAATGATATTAATAAATACCTACCTTTTTTGCAAATTCTGTCTTTTCTTCCTGTTCTCCTCTCCTGGCGAACTCCTGATATCTATTACAGCCTCAGATCAAAGCTTTTCCCCTATTGGCTGAGTTTCCAAACAATCCTGAGCCCAGTGAAGTAAATTTTGTACATCCCTATAGTATAGCCATTGTTTTATCCACTGTTAATTTAATAAGTAATTATTAAGCTATCACTTTGTTCTAAGAACTCTTTTACTTATTTAATTTAATTTTATTTTATTATTTTATTTTTATTTTATTTTATTTTTTAAGCACCCTTTTAGACACTCGGAATGTAGTCACAGACATAAGGAGTCTCTGCCTTCATAGAGTTGCTACTAATAAACAATAATAAGTTGGGATTACTAGTTATAGAATCTCTTCTATTAGTTCAGTCCATGAGGGCAGGGAAATCATAATTCACCTCTGGACTTGCATGTTCCAAAGCCAGTTGATACTCAGTCCTCCCATAATCTGCGATATTTAGATGGATATACATGAAGTTTGAAGTGGCTAAATAGAGCCATTTAATTATGTTTATTAGTAGAACAAATCCTGGTCATTAATAAGCAAGTGCCATTACTTTATATCTAAGGACAGTAGCTCATCATTTATTTATTTTAGATGTGATCATCTCTGAGCTACAGCTCACACTTAAATTATTTGAGTAGAAGAATTGTTCATTAGATACTCACTTCCAAGTATCACATTCTATATTTTTTAACATGCAAATAAAAGTGAAGCATAATAAGACCTTAAGGGAGAAAGAAAAAGTTCATATTATTCACAATTAGGTTATTATTGAGAATTATTTAGGATCAGAGAGAAATACTGTGCTTTCTGACACCTGTATGACTTGGGGGAAATCACTTAACTAAGTTTTATTGTCTTCATTTGTAAAAAGCATTACTAATAATGCCTGCTTCAAACATTTTTATGGAAATTATAATAGACCAAAAGGAAATGAAGGAAAGCTCTTTAAATCTCAAAAGGACAATTTAAACAAGATATTCTACTGAAATGTAAGCCCCACAAAAGCAAGAATTTTTGTCTGTTTTGTTCACACCTAAATCCCTTGCTTCTAGAACAGTACCAGACACAAAGTCGGCCCCCAATAAATACTTGTGGAATATCTTAATCAGTCAGATACTGGTGGTGCTAATTGTATATTGACAGAAGTAAGTAAAAAATTTAAAGATGCAATATTGTTGTCTGCCCATCTGCCTGTCTCTAAACCCGCAAACTCAAGAAATTTGAAGTTTCTTCATTGAAATCTGAAATAGAATTTTTTTTGGCAGTTTAGTCAATTGTATTACTGCATCTATAAAGCCAAAATGAAAATTTCCCTCTACAATGTTGAAAAATGGATTGCAATAGAGATTAATTAAGGAAAAAAAAACAAGCAATATTTTGAGTGTGTGTGTTGGGGGAGGTGGATGGGCACCTATGCACATGTGTGTGGAGAGCTTTGGGGAATACCCGGTGCACCTGTTTAATTCAGGAGGTCAGAAGTAAGCTCCCTTAAGTGTAATCTTCATGTGGTCTGTTATATTTAATGTGATTATCAGGTACCCAGAGCAGTAGACTGCAATCTAGGTCATTAAATCCCTTTGACCTCTGTTCTATTTCACAAGTACTACCCACAAAATGGATCAAGTTATATGAGGCCCTCATACTAGTGATAGAATCATCTCCCCTTCTGCTCTCCTACAGCTACTTGATCATAGGGAAACCCTGGGTTTCGTGCAGTAATGGGTCAGTTCCTGCCATGAGCTCCTAGACACTTCTGCTGCTTTTACACATGTCCATGAGATGAGGTATTAATCAAGAAATCCATCAATAAAATACTTCAAAGACTTACTGTGACAATCCACCTAAATTTGGAGGGAAAGTCATCTTTACAGAAAGATTCAGCATGCTTAGGATGATAGAGGTGTATTAAGAGTAACAATTATTAGGATTTCAGTGGATGAAGATGTGTCTATCTCATAGAAAGACCCTGAATCATATGAGACATCATATGAATTATTTATCATTCACAAGGTGATATATGTCAGCATGCATTGCCATGAATAGAGTGGTTGGATTAAAAAAAAAAAGTTATTCAAGAAATGGTACACTTATTTCCTCAGCAACTGTAGCCTGGCAAGGGTTCTTATTACAAGTCAATGGTTGAAACAAGGGGGAAGCTGGATGTTGGGTCTCAAAGTTTCGGTATTTTATCTTCCAATTCGTTCTCTTCATTTGTGCAGAGAGGTGGGTACTGTTCCTACTAAAACAGACCCTGGTGTGAGGTCGGTAAAGATCTGACCAGGTAAAATGGATTGGAGGGAGTAGCCTATGTTTCTTTAGCTTAAATGACATTTATCCCCTTACGGCCACCCCTTGGGTGCTAATACCTTCAGCCAATAACTACTTTTCCTGGGAACTGGATTTACTGAAACTGACTTGGGCTATGTGACTCTACTAGACCGCCTTTCGAGGTCTGCTCACTCTTTATGACCCTGCCGTTGAAGCCATACCAATACAGCCCTCAACGGCTCTGCTGGCCTGGAGGTTAGAGGAGCATCCCTACCAAAGTGAAGAGAGTCTCTGCAGGAGTCCCGTAGCAAAATGCAATAAATAACTACACTTGTGCAGTAAACACTGAGCAAGAAAAGAAAAAAATAGAACTGGAATTTGACCCTGGCATAGTGACCAAGGCACTTGATTTTAGAAAGTCACTTCATTTCTTTGTGTTTATTTCCTACTTTATAAAATAAAAGAAGACTGAACAAATAGCTTTGGAAAAGCAAAAAAAAAAAAAAAAAAAAAGGTACAATGAATTGGAGTTTTTGTGTAAGGTACAGAAGAGAACCTTCTATATTTTAGTTGCCTCTGAAGCCCCCGCCATGCATTACAGCCATGTGCACTGAATGTGTAGGCACAGGTGACTAGAGCCAATCATATGTGGCTAAGTTAGAGTTAGGATTTATTCATTGAGAAGTTATGCCTTTTGGAAATCAATCTCCTCAAATTATTTTCTTTTGCTGGTGTTGATTGGATCTCCTATAAAATAGATTTTACTTCTCTGGGAAATGGACTTTTATGAAATTCCTTGTATATTCATATTCCCAAGGCTGGGAGCTCCTGCCATAGTAAACCCTGGAACTAAGAATTCTTTTTTTTTTTTTTTTTTTGGAACTAAGAATTCTTTACATTTCCTAGCACCCAGCAAGTTACTGGCTAGCAGAGGAATGTTTGCATGCTTGGATTAAAAACCAGGGCTTTGAATTAACTACATTATATATTATTATATAACACATATAAATAACATGTATATATATTTATTATATACCATATTACATACAAATTTAAACATATTTATTTTTGTACATAATCATATAATAGAATGACATAATATATGGTATATACAACTACATTAGAGATAAACATTATATACAAATAATATATAAATATATAAATATAAATTTATATAAATATATAAATATAAATTTATATATGAATGTATATAAACACAAAGTTATGCTATTCTGGGTAAATGATAGTGGTGTGGAAAATGGGAGTGTGTATTTATTTATTTATTTATTTTTAAAGATTTTATTTATTTATTCAAGACAGACACAGAAAGAAAGAGGCAGAGACATAGGCAGAGGGAGAAGCAGGCTCCCTAAGGGGAGCCCGATGTGGGACTCGATCCCTGGACTCTGGGGTCACAGCTTGAGCTGAAGGCGACTCTCCACCACTGAGCAACCCAGGCCATCCCTGAAGTGTGTTTTTAGATTGAAATCACAAGATTTAAAAGCTGTATGAGGACAAATAATTCGATATGGGCTTATAGACAGCAGAATAAATGGTCAGTAAGTGAATCCACTGCTTTAAATTCAAGGTGCAACTCATCACCAGGGAAATACAAATCAAAACTACACTGAGATCCCACCTCTCACACCAGTCAGAACAGCTAAAATCAACAACTCAGGAAACAACAGATGTTGGCCAGGATGCAGAGAAAGGGGAAACTCTTACACCATTGGTGGGAATGCAAAGTGGTGCAGACACTCTGGAGGACAGTATGAAGGTTCCTCAAAAACTTAAAAATAGAGCTATGGTCCAGTGATTTCACTACTAGGTATTTATCCAAGGGATACAAAAATACAGATTTGAAGGGACACATGCACCCTGATGTTTATAGCAGCATTACCAGCAATAGCCAAATGATGGGAACAGCCCAAATTTCTGTTGATTGATGAATAGATAAGAAGAGGTGGTGTAGATATATATCCAATGGAATATCACTCAGCCATGTAAAAGAGTGAAATCTTACCATTTACAACAATGTGGATAGAGCTAGAGAATATGGTGCTAAGAGAAATGAGTGAAAGACAAATATTATATGATTTCACTTATATGTGGAATTTAAGAAACAAAACAGATTAACGTAGGTAAAGGGAAGGAAAAAGAAGGGCAAACCATAGAGACTCTTAACTATAGAGAACACCCTGAGAGCTGCTGGAGGGGAGGTGGGCAGGGTGGGGGAGGGTTAAAGGATGATGGAGGGGCACTTGTGACAAGCTCTGGGTGTTGTACGTAAGTGATGAATCACTAAATTCTCCACCTGAAAATAATATTACACCTTATATTAACTAACTGGAATTTAAACAGAAACTTGAAAGAGAAAAGGAATAGGATCTAACACAGCAAACAGCAAGCAAAAAAAAAAAAAAAAAAAATAATAATAATAATAATAATATGGTAAAGGGTCCAGAATGTAACACTTTTCTGTAAAGTACTTCAATGAGTTAACAAAATTTGTAAAAAATTAATTAATTAATTAATTAATAATAATAAAGTACAAAGGCTAATTTGTAGTTTCTCTTCATAGATCTTAGCAGACTTTTTTAAACTTGTGAAATCATTTTTATTTCCCCATTTCAGCCTTACTTTACGTGGTCCATGAGTGATGGACTGTTTTACCTTGCTCAGCTTTGAATCTCAGTGCCCTGGACAGTGAGTAGATGGTATTTTCTTATGTTTCCTTGTAACCAAAATGAGAAAATAATGATGATATCCTGATAAGAGGCATCAAACTCCTAATTTTACATTCTGAGCAGTTGCTTCCAAATTAAAAAATATTCAGACTTGCACAGTGAATACAAACAGTAAGGAGGACAGAGTCAGAATCTTTTTCTAGCTTTGTCTCCAAATCACTTTATGGTTTTGGCAAGACCTTCCATTTCTCTGACTTATTTCTTCATTCGCAAAATAAAATGAGTAAATACTCCCTGGCTTCACCCATACAGGGGAAGGAAGCAGTGGGATGTAGATGGCTGAAGCTAGGAAAGCTCTCCGACCTCTCTGGTTTACAGTCGTCTGTGTTTCTAATTATGCCCTCTTAGCTCCCAGCACTTTTTCAGTGATATTTCAATTTTCATAGGAACTCCTACGGTCTCAACCTTGTTTTCTGCTGTCTACCCAGACACCTGTCACAAGGTGTGGAACAAAATAGACACTTAAAAAATATTTGTTAATGGAATGATGATAACTAACTGCTGAGTTCATTGTTCCCTCATCCACCTTCCTCATTTCTTTTGTTTTTTTCATTATTATTCAAATTCAGTTAGCCAACATATAACACATCCTTAGTTTCTGATGTCGTGTTCAATGATTTATCAGTGTATCACACCCAGTGCTCATCCCATCCCATGCTCTTCTGCAAGCCCATCACCCGGGGACCCTGGCCCTCCACCCACCTCCTTCCAGTGACCCTCAGTGTATTTCCTAGAATTAAGAGTCTCGTGGTTTGTCTCCCGCTCTGATGACTCTTTCATTCTCTTTGATCTCCCTGTGACATTGCCACCTCTACTGCTCCATCCTTCCTGGCGTATTCCTTATTAGAGCATCTGTTGGACGACACTGCATTTGTTTCACTTTCCTCTCTTCATCCTTTCTTTCTTGGCAGCCTTTTCTTCCCTCCTCAAATATAGATGGTACCCGAGGTTAGAATACAAGAGAAAGCAAAGAAATTTGGCAAGCCTAAGAGCGCACACTGCATACTGTGTTACGAGGGACTCGCCAACCGTGGAGTCACATTGCCTTGTCCTCCCACTCACGCTTTCTGCTCCCTGGGAGACAGGGAGTGCTGGAATAGGTCGGACCAAGGGCACTCTTCAGCCACGGTGTTTTGGGCCAGAAAAGCCATAAGGAAGGTATTGATAACCTTTGCTAGAACTGTCTTAGTGTTATGGGGATTCAGAAAGTTAGAGGCCTGTAGGGGTAATTTCTGAGCTGGACTTAAAGACGTGGAGATAATAATTGCGATAGATGCTGTGATATGTCACCAGATATCCCGTCAGAAAGATCATCAGAAGCATCATCCCCCGGGTGCTAGGATTACTGCCAGGAAAAGTGCCTCATCTGTCCGCTCTCTTTAAGGGCTGCTTGAGATGGAGAGCATTATGTGATCCAAGGTCACACTTCCTTCCTGAGGCTTGCAGCATACCACCCAGGAAAGCAGAGTAATATCCAGACGTTTCAAGGACTCACGGGCACAGGATTGAATTAAGATCAATATCCATGCGTGTGGTACTGCTCTGGGCATGATCTTAGCTCCTGAGCATCTTATGAAATTGGCTGAGGCCTTTGTTGCGACATTATTCAGTTCTACTCTTCCTCCTGCCCATTCTTCTCTACCTCTTAATCCTACAGATATTGATTCCAAGAGCTTCCAAGTATATTTCCTGGAGATTGAGACAGAGACAGAGACAGAGACAGAGATAGAGATAGATAGAGATAGAGATGATAGAGATTCTAGAATCCATTTCCCAGAAATCTGGACTCATTGGTAACGACTGTCATTGTTCAAATTGGGCTCCAAAATAAATATCCATAGAACAGATCTAAATTCAACCAGCAATCTGAGGCAGATTTGCTCCCCTGAACTCAAGCCGGATCTGAAGATACAAAGCCCGCCTACATATTGAAAACAAGTGTAAGGAAGCCAGTTTGGAGACATTTGTTACCTAGCAGTAATGTGGCAAGAGAGGACTAATATTTTATTCCACATTTTACAAATGAAGAAACCAAGGCTCAAGAGCACTCACGGATTGGTCATCAGTGCACAGCTGGCAAGCACTTGAGGAAGAGTTCAAACCAGTTTTTATCACCTGACACCTTATCATGTGACAACTTTCAACGACCTTCCATGGCTTTGTGTCACCTACTGAATAAGACTGAAAATTCTTACCATGGTCAGAGGTTTCTGGAACATGAGCTCACTCTCTCTATCCAAAATTGTTGTGTAGGACACTTTTTCACGGTAGGAGCACTTTGGTCAGACTGTATCTCTCAGAGATCCTTAAATATGCTCTCTGCTTTCAAACACCTGTTCCTTGATTTCTGCCATACTCCCTCATGGAACACGGTTCCTCCAATTGATCAACAGTCTGGGGGAGAAAAGAGGCTATTTCTTCCAGGAAAACTTCCGATGGTTTAAGAACAAAGAGTGATCATTCCTATCTTTGAATTATTGTGTCACTTACACCTGTGTTATGACACCTTGCCATACTTCCTGAACAACAGTACCATATGGTAAGCTCCCAGGAACAGAAGGTCTTTATCTACCCTCTGCACATAGTATAGAGGTTACCAGTAGTAAATTCTCAATAAATATGTCTCAAGTAAATGACTGGTGGGTAATAAAGAATTGTGAGAAAATGCAAAAGCTGTATACCAGTGTGAACTATTATTATCCATGCTTTAAACATGTTTCTAAATATTTTATTAAGTAAATAAAATGGACAACCAACTGAGACAGGCCTGGGTTTAAACCCTTGCTTTATTCGTTTGTCAAGATTTTTAATTCTCAGAATAATCATGTCATTTGTCAATTGTGAATAACATCTACCATACAGAGTTATCATGAGCACTGGATGAAAAGCATATATAAAATTGTTGGCTCAGAAGTTGCAGAAATATATATTAAGTGCCTTTCTCAATAGGCTTCACTCTTGCTCTCTTCCAACACTTAAGTTTCCCTTTCCCCATAAGAATTCCTATAATTGCAAATACTTGTTTGTTGATTTGTGTGTGTGTGTGTGTGTGTGTGTGTGTGTGTGTGAATTCAAACATTCTATGCATCACAATCTGGTATGCTATCTCTATGCTTCCATACACAAATGATCATGATTAATTCATAACCTTGAGCCAATCAAGGTGTGGAAGTGTGTATATGGTTTGGTTGTATGTGGGCGTGCAAGTCTTCCTCTGCTCTATGGTTCTGGTACTAGCATTTGCATATTAATTCTTAAAGAGTCTTAAAGAGTCTACTTATATTAGGAATATAAGTAGAAATATAAAAAAGAAAAAATGGCATATTATCAGCTAAAAATAGAGTATCACTAGGCCAGAGATGGTTAAATAACCATAATAATGTTATCGATTCATTCATTTTCTTTTAAACGTATCTGTCTCTAAAGATGAAAAACCCAAACCATCATGTTAAAAGTATTGTGCGTAGCATGCCGTGGAGTTCTGTATTAGCTAATGCTCCCGTTGCGACCAAACTGGACAAGAAGTGAAAGCAATCACTCTTTCAGGAGCCAGAGACTATCTCTAGGATGTTTTATCTCTCAGTTACTTTTTTTTCTTCCTTCTTTCCTTGTAACATATGGTCTGCCTACCTGCCTTCTTTCCTTCCTTTTCTTCCTCTGCTTCCCTCCAGTCCCGTCTCTCTCCTCTTCCCTTTTTCCCTCTTCCTCTCTCCCTCCCACTCTTCCTTTCCTCCTTCCTTCTTTTTCTTTCTCATTCCTCACTAGGAACCAGCACGATTGATTTTCAATGCCATCCTATTTCATTGCTTTAGAATCAATAGCTGAAAAATACTGAAACTACCTCCCATTAGTTATCTTCCTGAAAACTTCTGAATTTGAAAAATGACTTTTCCAAGATCAAGTGCCAGAATTAGCTATCATTCCTTGGTGAGATTAATATTAAAATCTAATAACAGAAAGAAAAATAGTTAATATCCTCCTATCTTAATGGATTGGTTAGGCCAGAGCCAGTGAAGAGTTAAGAATAGGCCTTAGAAACCTACCATCTAAAATATGAGGAGCACAGAGGCCCCTGGGGGGCTCGTTGGTCAAGCATCTGACTCTTGATTTCAGCTCAGGTCGTGATCTCAGGGTGGGGAAATGGAACCTGCGTCATCGGGCTCCGTGCTCAGTGGGGAGTCTGCTTGAGATTCTCTCTCTCCCCCTCTGCCACTCTCCACCCCTCCTTCTTCTCCCTCTTAAAAAAAAAAAAAAAAGGAACACACATTATGTGTGGCTGTCTACTGATTTGAAATAATCTGTTGCCTGAAAAAAAAGTCATCTTTAAAAATGCAGTGGGAAATTGCACTCTGAAACTGTGTGTTTATTCATTAATACTCTAGTCTGTGAAAATATGAAACAGACCAACAGGCTTTATGAGAAATAGGGGCTTAACAAAATCAAATATGAATTTTATTTTAAAGCTTTTCAGTTCATAAAACTAAACAGCAGGGAGAAAAAAGTGCTGAAGAAGCACATCTTTAAAATTAACAATTCTTATTGTCAGTGAGTGACAGCCCAGAGGGGGAGGAGAAGAGAGAAAAATGAAATTATACATGAAAATGCCATAGAATATTAATAATTTATGTGAAAGTTTGACTCTTTTTCTAAGGAAGATGAACTCTTTTAATTCATGTTATTTCTCCTTGGTGCTATCTCTAAAATTTGGATTCTAAATAGTTTGCTCATTTTTTTTTTTTTTAGTTTGCTCATTTTTAATAATTACTAGAATATAGAGAATGTGGTGAGTAGCACCCTAAAATCCTTACTTTTATCTCATGCCCATTCTCTGCTCCCACATAAACCTTGGGACAAATGGTAAAATATTCGCAATGTTTGGAAGTTAACCGGTCATGAGCTCAGAGGAGATTAATGTCTCCATCTGCAGAAGTGAATAAAGGCAGCAAGACTCCCAAATGCTCTGGGTATACAAAATGCTGAAATACAGAGAAAACACTGCATGCTGTTTCTTTTTGGAGCTGAGACTCAAGATGAAAAATGGGCTGCAGTCTAGTAGTTCAAAATTAACTTTTAGCAAATTAGATCTAATTGTTGCCCCTTTCCCAACTCAAATGTCGGCATAGAGTGTTCAGTGAGTTTGTAATCCAGGGAGCAAAGCAAGATCCAAATAATATACATGCATGCACATTCAAAATTCAACATTTCAGGTGAACCTACTATGGATCCTCTGCTATATTTGGTGCTGGGCACTGCAGAAAGAAAATTAAAATGTTAATTTCACTTAAGGACTCGCTGACTTCAGGGATCTGTTTATAAAATTAGGCAACTCCAAAGAAGAAATTCCACAGTTTATTTCTAAATAGCCTCAGAAGAGAAAAAAAAAATCAGAGGAAGAAAACAGATTTGTAAAGGAATAGAGATGAAATAGGTCATTTTCCTAACATTGAAATAAAGTTGCTAGAGGAGGACATCAATGAATTTGAGAAGCAGGAGAGACTTTAGAAATCATTTGCTGAAACTCATCAATTTTACCAATGAAGAACTAGATCTATAGATAAAAATGAATCGGCAAAACAAGTAACATCACCTGTTACTTGTGTAAATTTAAGTGAATCACTTTTCATCTCTGGGTCTCAGGTTCTTAATCCACAATTTGGTGACAATTATACTGTCTTCCTTGTTGGGTTGGCTTGGGTATTGAATAATGAAATATACAGATATGGTTTAAAATCATATCTGGCAAAGATGAAGCTCCCAAATATATATTCTTAAATGGATGCTTGTGGAAAGAGAGCCAGCACCCGGTTTTCACGATTCTCAGACAGGAGCTCTCTTCAGTCCTGTATTGTGTATTTCATAATTTTCTAAGGGTGTAAATGTTATGATAAATGTCCTTATTACAAAATGATATTAATAATAAGGACAGGAGGAAACTTTTGGAGGTAATGGCTGTGTTTACAGCACAGATTATAATGATGATTTCACAGGCGTATACTTCTCACCAAACTCACCATGTTCTACATTAAATATATACAGCATTTTGTCATTTATATTTCAATAGTTTTTTGTAACAATTCTGTTCATTAGCCATACTGCCTCAGTGCATGAGAGTCAATTCACACATGCTTAAACTCTAAGACTTGCATAGCACACCCCCAAAATGTCTACAATGGCATTTTATTAGTAGAAATGCTGGTACAGGAAAGCTATACGAAAGCGATAACAAAGTCAGGAACAAGAGAGGCAGGAGTGATCAATGTTAATATCCAAGAAAATGAGTCTCAAAATTCTTCAGTTAATATAAGCAGACACAAATACGGGATGGAATCTCTTCTTGAAACTGCAGGTAACCACAGGAATCACGTGGAGATGTAAAAAGAAGAGGAAAACCAAATCTCTTCCATTCTTATTCTACATCTCCATCCTCTTTCAGAGTGAGAAGACAACATCCATAAGAAAAATTAGAAATCCAACCTATGTGGGGTCCTGAAGGAGTACCTAACCTCTCCTGGTGAAAAAAAAGAATCTAGAAGATTTGAAAAGTCACATCACCAGGAGGTTATCTGAACAGCACGGTGTGATAGTTGAGAACAGAGACTCTGGGGTCCAATAGAAATTCTTTTAACACCTTTCTGTTATATGTAAAACAGGGTTAATAAGAGTACCTCACTGGAAAGTTTAAAGGATTAAACAAGTTAACATGTGACATATGCATCATATAGTGAGAGAGAATGTGAAGTACACACATGTTAATCATTCCAAAATGTACAGGACACAATTAGTAAAATAAATAAATAAATAAATAAATAAATAAATAAATAAATAAATATTTAACATGACTGGTGATTTTAAAATAAAAATTAAAATAAGAATGAGATCTTATTTCTCAAAGTTATGAAAGCCAAACGTTGAGCCATGATAGTTTTCGAGGAGTGTTTCCATCAACCCCAAGGAGGAAGGGCGAGGGCCAGTCGACGTGGTGCCCATGGCAGGGGAGAGAAGAGGGTAAGGGACCATCAACGCAAGCGAAGCCAACTGAAGAAAACAGCATCATCCCAAAACAGTCTAAGGAGATCATGTTGTCAAATAAATAAAAGCCCTTCAAGAGGGCTTCGAGATACATTTCATAAAATATTTATGAAAAAATAAAATATTTTAACCATATTTCCTATATCAACTTGAGATTCTCTTCTATAGATCGGTAACTAAGTTGAAATATGCAGGCAAGGGGTTCCACTGGAGCAATACGTCCTCAGATATTCTATGATATTTGGTGCAGCATGACAGTCTTGTGAGGCACTCCTGAAAAAGATGGTCTGTCCTCATCCTGAATCCTTTGAGGAAACAGCTATGAAAGGGGGAACTTTCTTTTTCTTTTCTTTTCCAGCTTTATGGAAACATTGACATAGGATACTGTGTGAGTGTAGGATGTACAATGTGATTCCATCCCTGCATGTATTGCAAAACGATCACCACAGGGAGGTTATGTAACGCATCTATCACCTCAGTTAATTTCCTTTTGTGTGGATATAAGAACGTTCAAGATCAACATAGCAACTTCCGAGTACACCGTACGACACTGGCACCTAGAGTTGTACGTTAGTCCCTTGGAACTTGTTTACCTTAAAACTGGAAGTTTGGACCCTATGCTGAGCACCTCCTCACTTCCCCCATCCTTTAGCACCTGACAGCCACCAATCTACTCTTTGACTTTTTAAAGAACTATTTTTTTATTTGTGCATAATTGACACTTACTGTTTCATTATTTTCAAGTGAACAACGTAGTGATTCAACTTCCCTGTGCGTGAATCTGTGCTCACAGCGAGTGTGGTTACCACCCGTCACCATACAACCTAGTATCATGGACTGTATTCCCTAGGCTGTGAACACCATGGCTTATTCCTTCCATGACCAGGAGGCTGGAGCTCCCGTCCAGAGGGGGACACTTCTGATGGAGAGGTCACTTATATTTGAATAACGCCATACCTTAAACAACACTGCACCAGAATCACCTTTCCCTGCAAAGGAGTAGTAGGACATATGCCTCTTCTTAAAAGAAAAAAAAAAAAAAAAAAGTTGATTTTTAGTGGAAAGAAACTTAAGATTGAAACCTGAATATTCAACCTTGACAAATAATATCAGACTATAGGAATGCTTGTGGGAACATGATAGGAATTAGGACATACTCATTTCCTATGAACCCATGTTTTATGTCAATAGCTATTTGAAATGATGTGTTTTTCACACACAAGCTTTAAATCTACTTTCTTTGGAGATCCCATAAAACTAATTGGTATTTATGAAAGAATATAGTCGTTCAAGTGACCAAAAATTAGAAATCTTTGGAAATAAAATTTTCTCGTAGTTGAATATTTTTCTTTAATTCATGTTTGCTCATTCATTAAAGATCTTTCGTTGTTTTCTTTTTTCTAAGATTTTATGTACTATTCATGAGAGACACAGAGAGAGGCAGAGACATAGGCAGAGGGAGAAGCAGGCTCCATGCAGGGAGCCCGACGTGGGACTCAATCCCGGGACCCCAGGATCACGCCCTGAGCCAAAAGCAGATGTTCAACCACTGAGCCCCCCAAGGGTCCCTAAAGATCGTCTTTTGAATGCATTAGTTATCAAACCATTACCCTCACAAGCCCTTGTTAAAAACCAACACCATCATCTATGTGCAGTCTACCTATTTTAAGCAATTCTTCGGGTATCATTAGCAAATGTGACATATTTGGAAATAGTCGAAACTCTGTGGGACAGATTTGGGATTTTTAAATCCATTTCTCAATAAATCTCCATGTCTATAGTTAAACATAAGGCCAGAAGGGTCCTGATCAAACCCAAACTTTGAAATGTTGTCCTTAAAGAGGAACAGAAGCTCCTGGAAACCAGAACGAGTGAGAACCCTTTTCCTACCTCTAGCTGAAAAGGAACGGTGATGGATGGGGTTGAGTAAAAACTGTGTCTTGGTGTCACACCAATCAACATCCCCAGGCGTTTGTGAGAATGTAGACAAATTGGACAGAGACAGCTGCAGAACTTTATAGCTGACAATTAAGAAGTGCTGGGACGCACTGGTGTGAAACCACAGCATCAGGGAGGCGAAGCTGCTGAGACAGCTGTGCCAACCCTCCAGCTCAGCACTTCCCCTTCCAGCCCACCTCCCGGCCAGGAGCGGGGAGCAGAGGGTGGGAGATGGCAAGTGTGGCACAACACATCCATGATTCATTCAAAAGATAAAAGCCACCGGAAAGTGGCAGCCGCTCCTTTGGAGAATGTCCCTGCAGATATGTGAGAAACTAGAGATACGTGTTTTCTGAAAAGATGATGCATGTTCGGATGCATGTTCGTACATGAGGACAGTAAAAACCCTGATCTCTTACAGTGAGAAGTAAGGTCCAAAGAAAAAATTTCGGATCTCTCACCCTGAGTTGAATTCCAGCCCGGCTGCACACTAACGATACCAGTATGGGCCACTGAGTTGGCCTCTTTTAGAATGGCTAGCAAGCAGAGCGGGAGGCCAGCAAAGTTTTCCTGTAAAGGGCTAGAGGGTAAATGTTTGAGGGTTGTAGGTCCAGAGGCTAACTTGAGGATTTTATGTAAATACTCATAGAAAAAGAGAGGGAAGAAAAATCACAAATACTTTACTGATAAAGTTCAATCTATTATTGGACACCTAAATCGGAACCATTAGACACAAAATATTCATCTTGTTTTGATTCTTTTCAGCAATTTAAAAATGTAAAAGCATCCTTATCTCCTGGGGTGCACAAAAACCTCTGGTGGGCTGGACTAGGCCCCTGTGCTATATAGGTCACCGACCTCTCTCTCCGAGAGCATGGCATGGCCCATGAGGTCACCAACCAATGTTACTGATTATTATTATTTTAGAATTATTTCTAAAAAAAAAAAGAATTATTTCTAATTAGTAACTAGTTAATTACAACATTATTCATAAAAAGGAATGAAATTCTAATATACGAAAACCATGCTCCGTGAAAGAAGCCCATCATGAAACCCACATATTGTAAGTGCTGCATATGATATGCGAGAAAAGGCAAGTCTAGAGAGACAGAAGGTAGATTCGTGGTTGCCTAGGGCAGGGGAGTGGGCAGGGTCAGAAGAGGATGGGTGCTGGCTGCTAATAAGTACAGGATTTCATCGTGGAGCAATGAAGAAACTCTAACACTGACGTCATGTGGGTTCACAACGTTGCGAATATACCGATCATTGAGTTGTACGTGTTACATGGCTGAATTATATCTCAAGAAAGTTGTTTAAAAAAAATAAAATATTAAAAAATAAATAAATAAAATAAAATAAAATACTTTTATTACATATAGAGGTTCCCCAACCGGGATCTCTTTCGATCTATCAGGTCATCACAAGCAACACAGACACCACCACCAATACTCTAAATCAAACTCACAAACATGAAAAAAATAATGCATTTTAGTGTAAATATTTAAAACAACTTGGTATTTATGTTTTCAGCACTCATTAAATCCAAGCATTAATTAAATATTTTGTAATGGGAATAAAAACATAAATAAGAGGGTATCCTTTCTTAGAATTGATTACAAACCAGGAGAGGAGACATATAAAAGACACAGGCTCACTGGATGTGATCAAGCAGCAATTACCCAACTGGATGGAGGTTTGGAAGGAAATTGTGGAGGCATAAGCTACAGAGAACTTCTACTACCAGATCAATAGAAAAATCGTCAGACCAAAACCTTAAGTTAAGACCAATTAAGCTCCATCAGTAGAATTTTTATTCGAGTCAGCTACTTGAAAGGCGGGACCTGAAAGGCATGTACTCTGATCCTCCAAACGTATTAGAGCAATAAGAGAGTTCAGGCAGAGAAGCAGCCTTGGAGGTGAGGATGCACAATCTTCTCCCTCACAGGAAGGAGAGAGGGGAGATAGGGAAAGAAAGAAATTTGATTTTAAAGCTGGAAATGGGTAAATCAAGATTATTGGGGTTGGACTTTTTTAGGGGAGAGAGAAATAGGAGAAATTAAAATGGTTAAGTTGGTTGGTGCACGTGCTAGCCCAACAAGACGCTTCCCCTCCCTGGCAGCGATGCTTAGGCTGGAGAGTTACAGAGGCGCTGAACCCACGCGGAGAGTTAGGTAACTCTGTCCCTGGCAGATGATAGAGACTGGGGCACTGGAAAGCAGAGACGGGCACCAAGGAGCACCAAAGAGAAGAAGGGGCTCGAGGTCTGAGGGACCGTTGATGTCACCACGGCCAACCAGGTGGTCCTGTCTGTATGGAGAGGCAGGTGAAATCGAGACACGGCCAGTGAGCTAACACGGGGGTCACAACACAAATGCCTTCTAGGTTGGAGGAATGGAAGAAACAGCAATTAGGAACAAATACAAAACCATAGCAAGCAAGGCTGATGGCGGCCAGAGAGAGTAGGCCCTTGCCACATGAGAAAAGAAAGAAATGGAGGAAGAAATTCAGAGAGGGGTGAGGGGAGGTGAGAAGGAGGAAATGAGGGAAGGAAGGCAGGAAGAACTAGTCTGCTAAACAAAACTCCTAGATTTGCTCCAGACTTAGATCTGTTTTGATCCATGAAGTAGAAAAATAGGGAGAAGTTAAGGGACTGGAGGTTATCTAGAAAGGAAGCAGAGTGTTCCTTGAGAGGACGTGGAGCGGATGTTTATTAAGAGGACAAGACAGACTCAGAAAAAAGAGAAAAACACACTATGTTGTTTATCTGAAATTCAAATCGGCTAAAGGGATTTTGCAAATATCATTAAGGTTTGGAATCTGCTGACTTTGAGTTATCCAAAGTGAGATTATCTGGGTGGGTCTCCATCGGGTGAGGTTTTTTATTTTTTTATTTTTATTTTTTATTTTTTCATAGAATAACCCTTATTTAGCAGAAATAAAATTTTAATGGGTAGCTTCATTATGCACAGAAACAAGAATCATCAAACAGGTGTTCCAGGAATAATTTTTTCTTGGCTAAGTCAAGAAATGAGCTTAATATCTAGGAGTACCACCTAGTCAATGAATTTTAGAGACTGGAGTGAGATTTTTAAAGAAGGTAAAATATCTGAGTTCTGCTGGCCTCCGGGGAGAAGCAGGTAACCATATCATCGATCTCCCATGGAAGGGGGCGCCTCTGGGATCTGGGGAGCTGAGTCACGACCGTAAGGAACGAATTCCTGCCAACAATCACACGAAGTTGGAAGAGGGCTCAAACTTCAGAGAAGACCTCAGCCTGACTGACATAGGAATCAGCTTCGTGAGACACAGAGCACAGGAGTCAGCCAAGTGATGCTCAGACTCCTACCCCGTAGAAACTCTGGGATATTAAATGTTTATTATTTGAAGCCTCTAAGCCTGCAGTGAATTGTTACACAAAACAGAAACCTAATATAGAGTGTGAGCTCAGATTTCTTAGTGTATTTAAAAATTAGGTACTTGGTTTTGAATCTGAGGCTGATTCAGGCATTTTCTAGGTTAGCTGGGTTTAAAGGATGCTGTTATTCTAAAAAATTGGGACACGTCCAATCGCAAATCCAAGTCCTACGTCCTAAGGGTGAGTGCCTGATGCCACAAATCCCAAAAATAATGTATAATAAAGCAAATGTCTTTTATTCTCTTATTCTTTAGCTGCCCTGGCAACTGGGTCATCCGCATTTCTACCAACGGCACCAGCAACCCCCCTCCCCTGTTTCCCTTAGAGGAGGAAGATTATAACCCTCAAGGAACCTCGAGGACACGTGACCTCACAGTAGTCTCAGGGGTTGCCTGGCACTGTACTGAGTTCTGGACAAGTCTTCGCAACAACTCCTCAAGGCTGGGATTCTTAGCCACATTTTACTAGTAAGGAAATAAGGTTCAGAGGGATTCAGTGACTTGCTGAAGATCACCTAGACAGTGAATCATGGAGTTCGTGTTAGAAAATCCTATGGTTTCTCATCAAAATCTGTATTTTGTGGGGGGGAAAAAAAAAAGCCTTCTTATCGAAACATGGTCCTCTCCATCTCAAGCCTCATTCGTGATTCACCCAACCACCCACCCTTCAGGATTTAGAACTGGGCCCAACATTAACATGAGTCCTACATTCCCAGTTACCAATGAATCCAGGTGACCCATGAAGTAGATTTTTCACAAAGTAGCTTGTGTATCCTCCACAGATACTTGATCTAATGAACATGGGGAAGGCCACAGAGCAGCAAATTCCTCTACCTGAAAATAAGTTTTTGCTAAGTATCTCAGTTTCACCTAATTCCATGAAGCTTTTACTTCCCGGATATAAAGAGAAATTATATGGGCCTTACAGAGAAAAACTGCAAATGGCTTCTGCAGCCAAGGATAACTGCTGACACGTGCCCAGGGCTTAATTACCCTCAGCATACAGAGATTGTATTCATAATTCTAAAAAAGAAATGATTCAGTTTTAGTATCTTGTATTTTCTATTTACAGATTTATGATTCCATAGGAAAAATGGATAGCATTGTACAGCATTTGCATTTGTACAGCATTTAAGGCAACGAGCTTAAAGCCACTGATGAGAAAACAGGAATCGAATATGTAAGTCAATCAGCAAGATCACATCAAATTTTATCAGATCCCAGGAGCAGCGGGGGTATTGATCTTTTTCAGATAATCTTTTACTAATTGTATTGTGTATGTTTAAATAAGTATTAACCCGCAAGCGAAATTTGCCTAATAGGATATCAATATCTTGATAATCCTTTTTGCTCTACATAATGTTTTTATTAATGTAAAATATGTATATTAAAAGACAACTATAGCCTTGAAATAAACAAGCATATAGAGTTATATAAAACAATAAATATTCACATACATGTATTTTACATATGCCCAGTTGTATGCTGCGTGTACACGTGTGTGTGATGCTAAACTCCCATGAGTTTCCCAAATATTGGCTGGTGCGATGTTGAAGTGGCCTTTTGCTCATCTGATGGAAGTTTGGTGATGGGTTAGATTTTTGTCTTGTCTTGATTCTCCATCCTGGTCTGACTCAAGGTAAAGCCGAGGCATACAAGCTCTATCGGACGGAGCTTTTGTCTCTCTTACTGATAGATCACAAGTGTCTGCGTACTGCCTCCGCCACGGTAAACACCTGCTGAATGACTGCAATAAACTAATGGCCTGAAATGAGATTATTTTTCCATATATGCAAACTGAGACCAGGAAGGAAACATGTTAAGGTGCTAATAACACGTCATGCTTTAAAAAGAAAAAGAAAAAAAATTTTAGCTTAAAAAAAAGAAAAAAGAAAAATAAATGAAAGAAGAAAAAAGAAGCTGAATGTGTGAGTTTTCCTTCCCTGGACAAAGGTTTGACCTACTTATTTATTTCAACTGGAGGGATTATGAGGTAGGATAATAGGATGAGGTAGGAGGATAGGATGATCTTAAGGATGAAATGGAATCATGTTCAGTTTCATCAGGATCCTTTCAAAAAAGAGCAGCTTGAGGATGGATAGATCATTGGCATCCTTCTTCATTTTTCTCTTCACTGTACTCTGAATTTTGTTTTAAAATCAAGACTGCCATTCCGGATGAGCTCCTCTGCATCCAATACATACTTACAACATTCTATAATAAAATCTCACATTTTTAAAAATTTTTTTAAATTTATTTATGATAGTCACAGAGAGAGAGAGAGAGAGAGAGGCAGAGACATAGGCAGAGGGAGAAGCAGGCTCCATGCTCCGGGAGCCCGACGTGGGATTCGATCCCAGGTCACCAGGATCGCGCCCTGGGCCAAAGGCAGGTGCTAAACCCCTGCGCCACCCAGGGATCCCCAAATCTTACATTTTTTAAGTGAGGACAATTGCGTCCTGGTAAGCATGCGTAACACTACGTGTATTAATGTGAAAGCCACACTGGTGTAATTCAGGAATTACAAGCACAGCCCTAACCAAAGAGGATTGAAAAATAAATAAATAAACGAATCAGCATCTTCCCTTAGGGATACTTCCTACGTCCAGAAAAATCTCGACAACCACTACATCATGAACTTTTAATCATGTATCAAAAGTGGCAGCAAAACCTACTTAGCTTGTATGTGCGACTGAAGAAACAGTAGCATTTAATTATCCCTGGAAACTTGAAATCATAAATATTAAGCCAAAGGTTTCCACAAGGCCTTATTATGTAGTATTGTAAACTATTTTGCAATTCTTTTCAAATATATTTGTGGTGAATTCATTAAGGCAGAATGGTTCGTTGGTTAGATCACAAGAGACTCATTTCAAAAATCAGAAATTTCATCTAACACTAATTGGAAAGTTAACCCCATAAAATTGTGTTGATGGTCAATATCCTGCCACTCTGCCTAATTTATCCAAAGGGAACAGTATGGGGCTGATGAGTCAGAGGAATGAGTCAGAACCGCTTGGCTGTTTGCGGCGGTGATGGAACCCTACAAATGATTATTTCATTTCTAGACACCACTTAGATAAATAATGCATAACGTTATAACCCAGCATGAGATTCAATATTTTGACTTAGGAACAGCTTTGTTCTTTCCTGCAGGACAATTAATATCTGGTTAGACGCCACCGTGAAGGATGAACTATTTCTTAAAATGTTGTCTGATGTCTTCTCAGCTCTTCACTTTGGTGCATATAATATTATTTTATGAACCCTGGAGTGCCTGGACAGCAGTAGAGATGCATTCAAGCACCATGGAAATGGCCTTGAGACATAAGCCTAGAGCCAGACCTTTTACGCATCACAGAAGCAAATCAGATGTCTTGTAGGAGAGGAGAAATCCGACGGCCAGCTTTCAGGGCCAACGCTAAGATCCGTGGGTGGTATTTTACCGAGGATGTTACTTGAATATGAGAAACTTTTCCTCACCCCCTTCCCACCGACTCTCCTGTAGTCTGTGTGCTACTTGACACGTGCCCTTGCTGTGGTGTAGCTTTCAAGTTCCTATGTCTGCAGAAATATATAAAAAAATGTATTATCTGTCAATCCATGAGCAGGGGGAGAAATTGTGCCGGCAAAGCCTCCTTAGATGCTATAAAAAGAAATATAGTGGCTTCAGCAACCCAGGAGTTCCCAGTCTTCGCAATAAATCATAGCCACTTAGCTCAGACCGCCACAAACCTCTTTCTACTGATGAGGCACAGTGCGCTGTCACTGCCTGTTTGACTCCCGAGTTGCTGGATGAAGACCAGATGAACTCCAAGAGCTGGCCATTTGCCTTGAACAGCTCAAAAGAAAAGAGCCGGTAATATCCACAGATCTGACAATCCCAGCGTCAGCAGAATTGGTTGCTTTTAGGAAGGAATTTTAACAACGGGGCTGCTTAAACAAAAAGGCGTTCAGAATTTAGGCTTCTGAATCACTTGCTGTTACAACTGAAGGAAGCCCATTTCGAATGGACACAAAATCCGATTTCTGTTGTTTGGCTCTCCAAAAGCTTCAAGTCCAATTCGAGCAGTAAGACGGGGTAGCTTGATGTCTTTGGGTGATTCCCTTAGCCTTGGCCCCCCAGAGCTGAAATACTGAAACCAGAAGGCAAATCCAGGAGAGGAAGGAAAATGCTCTCTATGGTCGACTGAAGGTGAGGCCATAAAGCATCAAGGGGCTCGTGCCAATGCCACACGCTCAAGACAATGAAGGGAATGAGGTTGGTTTCAGACATAAAGAGAATCCCGTTTTCTTGCATTTCCCCCTTGTTTCCATTTGTCACAGGCAGTTGGGGCCACTGTCACAGAATACCATGGACTGGGTGGCTTGTACATAGTGAACAGTATTTCTGACAGTTCTTGACTGTGTCGAGTCCAGGGTCAAGTGCCAGCAGATTTGGTGTCTGGTGAGAGCCACACTTGCTGGGTCACAGATGGCCATGTTTTTGCTGTGTCTTCTCAGGGCAGAAGGGGCAAGAGAACCCAAAGGAGTCTCTTTTATAAGGGCACCAAAGCCATTGATGGGGACTCTACCCTCATGGCCTAGTTCCCTCCCACAGTCTCCAAACTCCCCATACCAAACAGAGTTTCAACCTATGAATTTGGAGACTTGTGGGGGTAGGGGTGGTGCACATTCAGTCCTTTGCAAAACTAAAAAGCAGAAAGCAACTAGAAACAAAAGAGAAACATATAAAAACACCTAGAGAGAAAAACCAAATAAAGAATCACGTAGAGTTGTCAGCAAAACCATAATTTCTTGACTTTTAGTCCCTGACTTTTTTTTCCCGCTACTCCCATCAGGGACAAACTACGGTTCATGCACCTGTAGGCTCACTTACTCTTCCTCTCTCCCTTTATATTGAATTTTAAAGTGTCTTAAAGAGATTTAATTCTTCCCAGTGACTTTACACAAACATGTGTTTTCCTAGGAACAGGAAAGAGATAAATGCAGAGAGCACCTGCAGGTATATTGCTCATTTTCCTGCAGAGAACCAGGCTTGTAGTTCCCTGTTCCGGGACGGACAGATACCAAGGCACACATCTATCCATCTGCTGAAGCAGTGGCACATGAGTTCCAAAAAGAATCCTTACTGAGAACGGATGGGCTGGTGGAAAGAAAAGGAGGGGCCGGCTTCTTCCACTCACCTTGGTGCAGGTAAAATAACTAAGTGCAGAACCACTGAAGGCACGCAGGACTTCACATGATCTTTAGGGCGGGGGCCAAAAAAAAAATGACCACTTGAGAAAGAATTTGTTCTGAAAGTTGCCGAATCTTTCCTGTCGGCATAACTGACTACTGCGCTCAATGGCTTTCCTGCAGTTGCTCTTTTATCCCAAATCTGAAACTGTAATGAAAAGGTTAATCATAGCTCACCAGGGTTTATTGTAGTTAGAGGCTATTAATGGTTTGAGTGGAGTCCAGGTACTTCAAACCCTCAAGCATATTGAAAGAAACCAGTTATTAACGGGGGCCATGCCCTGCAGACTAAGGAGTACATAATAATTTCCACTCTGAGCAAATCTGAATTTAAAAGAATATGGGAAAGTCAAAAGGTCTCCTCTAGCACCTGTTTACTGCTGGCTGCGTAAGTGGACTTAACATTGTACTAAGTGGGGGGTTTTCTTGTTGGGTTTTTTGTTGGTGGTGGTGGTGGGTTTTGTTTGTTTGTTTGTTTGTTTGGAGTTTTTTTAATTGACCTAAAAATTCCTAGGTAAGTGTTAAGAGTGCCAGCTCTGGAGTCAGAATGAGTGACTAAGAAACAAAGCTTTGCAGGTTCTTACCTATATGACCTTGGGTGGATTATTTCACCTTGATACTCTTCCGTTCAGTTTCTTTATCCATAAAATGAGTGTGATTGAAGTACTTAATCTGTAGGGCTGTTGCGAGCTTGGAATAAAGAAATGCCTGAAGAGGGCTGAGCGATGTGCCTACCACCTGGTGAACACTCAATGAATGTCAACAATTCTTCTTATTGTTAATGTCACCGTCATTACTGCTACATGAAAGCAAGAGATAATAACTTAAAAAGAACCCAACCCCCAAGAGAAAAAAAATCTTAAACTCTTCCGAATCATGACCTATGCACAGAATCCCATTTATGAATTGTTTCAGTCCTGAAGCGTTATCAATACCCTCACGAATCTCTAGGATTCTTCAGAAAATGTGCTGCCCTTGTCTATCAATTTTTACGTTGCTGATTCAACTGTCCTCCAGTCTGAATAAGATTTCTGTCATGGTGAGCGTTATTCACTGAGCTGCGTACAACCTTTATCGCGGTAACTAATGGCGTGCATTTCTCCAAATAGTGAGTGTGCGTGGTGGGTCATAAGAGTTGACGGGTAAACTGCTCCATAAAAAAGGTGATATCCTCAATTGTACCTTCCTTATAATACATGTTTTTATGTGTTCCTACTAGAATGGAGTCAGGGCACCTTCATATAAGACGTTTATTATTAGCAAAGCATTTTCAAAGTAAGAGCTTGTAATCTTTTGTGGCTGAATTTTTGTTTTATCTAATACTCATAAGTACAGTCTTACTGAATAACTGGATCTGCATCCTTGCATAGATTTCTTTCAATGCTAGAAAGTCCTGCTCCTTCCTGTGGAGCTCAAGCCAGCAGCTTAAAACACCAGGTGATGCCATGAGGGAGAATTGACATCAGTTGGGCCCTAAATGGGCCAGTGATATTTCTTATCTAGGACACAATATTTGTACTCCTCAAGACCAGTCACTAATTGAAAATCCAAAATTTATTTTCATTTGCTGGTGGTGAGATGAATTCTCTTCATTCACCACACCTCTGCCTTGGACTTTGCTAGAATAAGGCAAGGGGGCTTTGGGAAATGTAGAGGAAAACCAACAGAGACAGAAACTTTTTTTTTTTTTTTTCAGGGAATATATTGAAGATAGTGGATCCACTGATTGCCTTGTAAACAGCACATTCTGGGACCTTGAACCTTGAACAGATTTCCCCTTCCTCTCTTACGTTTACAGATTCAAAGCTTACCATCTCTTCCCCTACCTCGTCTCAGAATAGGGCTCTCTAAAGAGTAATACCAGATGGAGATGAGCGGTGGACTATTCTACCTGAGGCAGAGGAGGAAAGGCAGCTCCCTGAAGGGAGATGGAAGGAACGGGTGATGAGGGAAAGGGGAGGAAATCACAAAGGTTTAAGAAATTGCCCAAGCAGAGGGGAAAGATGAACGGCTAGGATGTGGGAGAGACCTGAAGAAAGCCACTATGAAGTAGTCTGAGGTGAAATGAACACCTTCAAGCTGAGGATGAATAGAAAGAGGACAAGCCACTCAAATGGCCCCACTTTCATTCTGTTCAATTTAGAATTAGAACTCAATCCAAAGTAAAATATTATTTTGTACACTTTTGTGCTGTTATGGGCTGAATTGTGTTTCCAAAAAAATCCTATGTGGAATCCCTAATCCCCAGTACCTCAGAATGTAAGCATATTTGGAGATAAGATCTTTGAAGAGATAATGGAGTTAAAATGAGGACTTTAGGATGGGCCCTAATCCAATAGGACTAGAGATTTGACACAGACATACGTACACACGGAGGAAAGAACATTTGAAGACATAAAGAAAAGAATCATTTGCAAGTCAAGGAGAGGGTCTTCAGAAGAAACCAATCCTGATCTTAGACTCCTCGCCTCCAGAAATCTAAGGAAATAAATTTTTGTTTAAATTACTCAGACTGTATCCCTTCTCCGCCTTTTGACTGAGATCAAGCGCATTCAGACAGCGGCACTCCGTGATGGCAGCCCTAAAAATCTCTGATGTGCTTTTGTCTAAGTAACAGTAATACCATTTAATGATGGACACTACTGCACCATTGTTCAGTTTTTGTTGCCTGATCCTGGAATTTAACAAACTTAGGGCTGCCATGTTCAAGTATTGGGATTGGTGCAAAGTTTGCAAGGATGAACATTCTGTTTCCTGTACTCTAAAGAGGCTCACACTCTCACTGGGCACACACGTGTGTAAAAACATAAAATTAGGTGGAAACTTGGTCAGGGCTTTATGAACAGAGTGCGTAAGAGGCCCAAAGAGGGAATGACATCCTAGCCTTTCCTTTGGGGAAGACTCTGCGACATGGCCTGATAGAGAAAGCTTTGAGATAAAGGGCCCTCCAAAGGTAGATTGAAAAGCAAAGACCAAAACATAATTTTTCTGTTGCCACATGTAAAGATTTTACAGGTAACAAGATTTTTAAAACCTAGGGATTTCAAAGTCTTAATGTCATTCAGCCTCAGCGCCCCTCGATAAAGCAACACGGTAGTGTTTAGAGCATCACGAACATGCTGTTTGGACATCTCTTAGGACAGTTCTGAACTCCCATGCATTAAGAGGAACTCTCGTCAGCAAATGGAAGACACAAGACTCACACTTGTAGAAACATTGACTCATGCAGGTTAAAATCCCAGACACGTGTTCACTACAGGTACTGCTGCCTCTGGGAACTCAACTGATGTCGTGAGGACAATCTCTGTCTCCTCCGTCTCTAGACATGATTTTCTTTTGGTTTACTTCATTCTCATGCAAACTGTTTCTGCCCTGTGCTTCTTGGCACCTCTAGGCTCACTTCATACTTAAAATGAAGGATACGTACAGATCAAAAGCATCTCCAATCTAATAAAATCAGTGAAAATGCCAATATTTTATCTCATTAGATACACAGTTTTCCACATATTTATCCTGGAGAAATGTTATAGCTAATGGAATAAAATATACTTATTGGTCAAACCTGCAGCAGGGCCTACCTGAGGAACTGAAGTGCACATCAGACAAAAGACTGAACCCTCTTTGTATGGAATGGGCTGCATTAAACTTGTAGTGTTCAGATAAAGTGTATTGGTTGATGGACGCACAAAGGCAGTAGTTGTATGCATCCTAATCAATACAGAATTATTTCTATTTCACACCTGTGCATGTCTTATCTCTCCTACTCTGAGTTGTAAATAAATGTTTCTTCAATTTGTTCTATATTAAAAAGAGCAGAGATGCATATAATATATAAAGTATGCCAACCACTGTCCTTGATGGGCTCTAACTCATTTAATAAGTACAATAAGTGTATAAGGTACCTTCATTGTCCCCAGATAAGGATATCTAAGCCATCTGGGGTTAAGTGACTTTCATAAAGGCACATAGCAATGGGGAGCAGAGCTAGAATTCAAACAGAGCTTGGCTCCAGAGTTCACCAACATATTCCCTAAGTTATATGACTCTTCCTGTCGGTGGTGTTCACTTAGAGTGCACTGAATGATTAAATGACTAGTAGCATGATGGTTACAACCTCAGCAGCAGAACGAGGAATTAAATCCAGAATTCCTGTTTACTACTCTAAGATTCTTATCCATAAGACCTTATTGCCTTTGGAATGATTCACTTTGATGGTCTTATAATTTAAGGGTTTTTGTTGTTGTTTTTAGTTTTCTGACCTAGAGAGTCTTTTCATCGTTATGCATTGGATCCTTACTTGTGAATGAGAAGAGATTTTCTTTTAACCAGTGTTCCATTTATTTATTTCATCTCATTTAGATGAAGATATTATTAAAAGCTGCAAGAGTCCAGGGAGTTATAAATCAGAATGCTAATCTGTGAGGTTCATTTTACCAAATGTTAACAGTCCTGTCAGAATATTAAAGATGGGATTTAATACCCTGTTAAAAACATTATTTACAAAATTTTTATAATACTTAGATTTTTGTGTACAAGAAAATGGTACATGTGGATGTGGATTCTTTCGGCTGTTGATGTAAATATAGTTCTGCTTTCTAGACTGTTTCATATGGGCAGTTTTCCATTTTGAATCAACTTTGGTCTTATCTACAGTATAATTCATTACAGACTTAATTAATTTTACTATTGGAACTATGCATTAGTGCATATTGGTTCTACAGACACGGTGCACACGTACACTGTTAGCCCCCTACCCCATAGCTACCCCTGCCAGTGCTGTTGTCACACAACGAATTCTTGTTTAATTGGTTCGGGGACATCAAAAACTCAGAAGAGACTTCAGAAGTTCTTATTAAGAACGAAGTCTGGCCCCAAAGCATCCATTTACATACTAGATGGAAATTTGGTCTAAATACAAGCATTTCAAAGCAAAGCAGTTCAAAAATCTCCATCCAACCAAGAAAGTCCTCATGTGGTAAGACCAAGCTCAGAGCTCTCAAAAGGTACCTCTGCTCTCTAGAAGTCAAGCTATAGACAGGTTGGTCTTTCAGTATCCACAACAGGGTAATAGATGGCTCAAGCTCTGTTCAACAGCTTAAAAACACAACTAGAGAATTCTTGACCATGAACTTTTTTTATTTCTATTTTTAACAAATATACAAATTCACACAAAAAACGCCAATGTGTAACTAAAAGGTGAATGATAATAGATGCATTATAAAAGTTAACATTAGTTTAACTTTGTGAGGAAAACCGGCAAATTTCTAATTTGCTATAAATTTTTAGGATATACCCAAACTCAATCTTACTAAATTACAATAATCACAAGAGCAACAGTATAAATACAGGAAAGAAAATACTATGAGGAGCATTCTATTTGACATCCAGACAAGAAATGTAATCTGTAGTGAGAGTATATTCCAAGAATAAAGAAGAAAAACAGAGATGTAAATTAGCAAAATTGAAATATAGACTTTAGTAATACTAAAAATGTTATAGATGTGCAATTGCTTTTGAGTAGTTTATATAAGCTTTATATATATTGAATATAATATATGAGTATGATATATTTTATGTTTTTTTTTAATTTCAAAATCATAAGAGCCAGGGCTACCTAAAGTTCAAGTCCAGAGATAAATCGTGGAAGATTAACCCCACCATACAGCGAAAACAGTTAAACAACCTCACAAACAAATTTCAGCATTTTTTTTTTCACTTTTTAGAATCCTTCCATAAAAGTTTTTGCTACTTTAGACGAATTTTCTGCCATAGATATTCTCTTAACCATTCCATTGGTCCTGACCCCATTCGACTCTTCTGTTAGAGCCACCAGTTGAGGAGCTATTTATACAGTGTTCTCAGGTGTTAATAGCTCCCTCAATTGACATCACTGTGGAGAGACGAACATTTCGAATTCAGTTATCAGCTTTCCTGTCATTTGCATTGTCAGTTTCATTCATCTTCCTGGGAGCAAGTCAGTCTGAAATAACACAGACCTAGCAAAGGAAAATGAGCCCGGGAGGCTTCTCATTGTTTTCAGTTCCATTCAATGTAATTATTACCTCATTCTGTGCCAGACTTTTGGTATTCAGAATTTGCAAAAATTAGGTATGATTATTACCATGAGAAATGTCAGCTTTTCAGAGCATATCATCATTTGGAGAATCATGATAGATATCAGCCAATATTTTTAAAATGGTGGTAAGGTTTAATTTTAGGAGTGGAAGAATGGGCAATTCCCATCCACTTTGGGCCCTTGATTGGTTGCGCTTCAAAGGACAAAATAAGATTAATATGCATCTTAACAAAATTGAGAAAATCCCATCAGAGGACGCCGAAAAACCAACCTGAGGCAACCAGAGAAACTGTGGCCCTGAAAATCCTTAACAAAGGGCCCCAAATAAATTCCTACAATGAGTATAATTGAAATACATATAAGGAAATCATGTAACAAGCAATCTTTTTCAATTAAATAATCAACGGTACACTGGCTGAGGGGAAAACGAACATATACAGTCTTTGAAAGCAAATAAGGAGAGAAACATGCACTGCTGTCAACACTACGTTAAAATCCCTAATTACGATGCACAGGTTTCCAAGCTAACTTGCAGTGTGACCTGCAAACATGATTTGTCTTCCCTGGGAGCTGTGGTCAACATGAGGCCAGAAGTCTGGTCCCTTTGCCCAGAGCCCAAGAGATGTTCTGAGAGGCAGAAGAGTCAAGCAAATGGCCCTATTGAATGCAAATACACAGAGAAACAATGCGGTGCAGAAATATCTGGGGTCAGGTGCCTGCTTGGAATACTTTCAAGCCTTGAATAAAAGGCAGAAAAGGCCCAGAGAAAGATAAATGAAATAATAAAAGAAAATCAATAAATACTTGGAAGAAAAAAATTTTTGAGCAGTTTTTATGTGCCAGGTATTGTGCTAAGTGTATTCACTTGTCATGTCCTTTAGTCCTAGAAATAATTAATGTGAAGACCTCAGTCCAATTTCTTGGCTCATGGTAGAGCCAGCTCTCTGAGGCACCCATTACTATTATTATTATTATTAATCACGCCTATTGCAATTAAGTTTTCATTGGGGGATGATGATGTTAAGTGAAAAGGAAAAGTGTATTTTTGGAAAGGAAGAGGGTGGGTTTACATTAAGTGCCTACAGTGTGCTGGATTTTTACATGTCTTAGTATATATCAACTTAAAATAACTCTGGGGAATAACTTTATAGTCCCTAATTTATAGAAGAGAATGCTGAAATTTTCTCTTTCCTCTTAAATTCTTCTTTTTATCGAGACTCTATCCCTTCTTTTTATCGAGACTCTTTTGCTCTTTCTTCCCTCCCTCTTTCCTTCTTCTGCCCATGAATTTATTATCTTTTTTCTCCCAGGAAATGAGAGAATAGTTGGTTTGGTTTCATTACAGAAATAGATATAATTTAAAATAAAATAAAACATGTTATGTCTGTGTGCATACACGCATACATATATATGCACACACATGTATATACATAGAATATTTTTGATAATAAATTTATTTTTTATTGGTGTTCAATTTGCCAACATACAGAATAACACCCAGTGCTCATCCCGTCAAGTGCCCCCCTCAGTGCCCGTCACCCATTCACCCCCACCCCCGCCCTCCTCCCCTTCCACCACCCCTAGTTCGTTCTTAATGAAGCGAAAATTATACTGAAACATGTTGAAATAAAGATTTAGGTTCCTGTACCAATGTATGACACAGTCAGTCAGAGGAGAATTACAAATTTGTCTCTGAGCTTCCTTACATCCACCATAAAAAAATACAAGCAATATTATAGAGGTCACTGTGTCTGTAGGATAAAAACAAAAGAGATAATAAAAAATACTCATTTTTTTCTGATACTTCGCCAAAAAGTAGGCAGAGTAAAACTGATATGCTCCCTTCGCCTCTCAAAAATCATCCATCAAAGAAGGATTAAAAAATATGTAAAATCCACCTTCGCCAAAACGAGGGGATATTTGTAACCCTGAAACACCATATAAAATGACAGAAGAAGGTAACCAAGGAAAAGTAAATGACTTAGCTAAGATAAGGTCAAACCTAAGCAAAAATCAAAAAAGGACAAATCCATTTTCCTGCCCAGACTGCAGAAAGGCTTAGGAATTGCAGGTGCAGGTTACCTTTTAAGTCACAGAGGAGGCAAGGCAAATGGGAATTGTTTGAAAATCCTTTTCACCACAAGGAGATCCTCATGTTGTCCTGATCTCCCGCATTATGGAGTCAAACAACTTTCTCCTTGCCCTTGAAGGAGTAGGAAACTTGGGGAGTAGGAATGGGGACTACAATCCGACTCATGACATCACAGGGAAATCACTAACCTACAGGCTACCTGCACGCAATCTCAGTCACGCACAGGATCACCAAACGTGTGAGTATGAAAGATAAAACACGACAAGTAAAAACTAAAACACCATTTGACTCCAAATAGAGACAGGCTAGGGTAAAATAAGAACACTGACAAGAAATTTAATTGGCACACATAATAAATATAATATCTGAGAGATAGTATAAAAGAGGATATTGCATCTTTTAGAAAAGAGCCAACTCACATTAAAAGAAAGAATATTCAAATAACAACAGCAATATATATATATATATGAATGAATTGGAAAATTTTATATATAATATATAACAATAATATAATATATAATATTTTATATTATATATTATACATATATATATATAGCAATTTTGGTAGAATGACCTAAACAGGTTGGGAAAAGCTAATTTTTTAAAAATATTTATATATAAAATAGAAAAGAAAATTTGAGGAGCAATCTGAACCTCATTTCAGAAAGAGCAGAAAATACTTATGGGGAAGAAATAAAGACCATTTCTCCCATCTCGATGAGATGCAACCCAATGAATGAAAAAGTTTCATGCTAAAGCACATCATCATAAATTTCAGAACACCAGAGATAAAACATACAAAAAATTTCCAGAGACTCTAAACAGGTCACAGACAAGAATGGTAACCAGAACTGCTCAAGACTTCTCCAAAGCAACTCCTGAAGCAAGAACACAAAGAGAAATTCTTCCCATATCTCAAGAAAATAATTTTCCATCAAATGTTTTGTACAAACCTACATTGTTAATCAACTCTATGGGTAGAATTATGATATCCTCAAATTTTCAATGTCTCTAAAAAAGTTAATGTCAATATCTATTTTCTTAGGAAGTTGCTAGAGGGTATTTTCCAGCAAAACATGGGGTAAGTAAACCAAAAGAGGGACGATTCATCAAAGCAGGGTTTAGAGGGAAGCCCTTAACCAAGAGATTTGTAGAGGAAGACATTTCAGAGTAAACGGGATGTGGGAGGGTTACAGGAGGCATATTTTTTCAGAAATAAGTATTAAGTTAGGAGAGAGGTTGACCCAGTGAGAGATCATGAGAACCGGTATTTTATAGGCTCAGAGGAGAGCAGGCCCAGATGCAAACATCCCAACATTACTTTAATGTATCACATCCCAAATATTAAATTCACATATTAGTAATTGTTAGCTGCATACTGATGATCAAGCTCTTTCTCTCTCCTCTTAAGCAGGCTCAGCAGCACAGACAGCAAGGTAGAAAATATTACTTTCCCCCATTGACTATTATTATCAAAGACAGCTTCTTTATGTGGGAGGCAAAATTTACAAAGTCGTGTAATGGGATGAGTGACAAAGTTCTATTTAACTATTTTATATGAAGAAGAGATTTTTTTTATTCCTAACTGAGCAGCATGTATTCAGACACTTCTCTATTTAAGACTCTCATTTGTCACTTTCCATAAATTCTGGCAGAAGTCAAACTGTGCTTAGGGCCCTTTCAGCGAACAGCTTGTGACTTTTTTCCAAGTGTTTTTTAAACCATTTCCATGAGCCCCGTATCTGGTGATAGATTTGTTTTGAGCTCTCAGAAACTGGAGCTATCTGGGTCACTGCTCTACTCTGGACATTGTACCTCTTGACCATATGCTTTGCAAGTGCCTCACACAAGTTCTGCACAGTAGGAAACACTCTTGAGTTGGATGATGCTGTGGCATCGATTGTCCAGGTCAAGAAAAATTGTACAGGGCCCCCAAACACTTAATTTTTACTCAGGTTACCCCCTTTTTGGCAGTTGCACTAGATCCTATTTCCTATGAGGTATTGGAATGTGGTCTTAAGTACAATCCAAAGCAATTTAAAAGAGAATTCACCCTTTTACACTTTAGTAATTGCTTTTTAATGTCTACTTTCTGTGTTACGCCCTATATCTTCATGCCTTTTAAATAATAAATTATATCATTGGGGATCTTTGAGATGAGATGGATGGTAAACATACGGGTATCAAAGATATTAAGTGTAAAATGAAGGTACGGTGTTGCTATCATAAACACCTGATGTCACTTCCCCTTGGATTATTATCTTGCCTCCAAGAAAAGGCTTCTGAGGTCATCTGAATTTATACCAACTAGTCCACATGCCTAGGGTGAATGGTATTCAAACAATAATTAAGGTACTTTGTAGGCTGAGTTAAAATATGACTTCAAAAATGCAAGATTTTTATGGTTCATATTTGGGTTTCACAAAAATAATATAGGAAAAAATTGAGATTTTACTTCCACTTTAAGAAATGTTTCAAGAAATCTGCATAGAAAGAAGGAAAAAGGAAAATGAAGAATTGCTACATCTATGCAGTTTGGCATTTCTCAAGTATTTCCCGATATTAGACATTTTTCTCTTATGCATATTCCTAGTTCAGGGAGAAACAATCTAAGGACAGTAGGTAGGAATCATCGAGCAGCCCAACCAGGGCCAGCAGAATCTGATAATCTATCTGAACTTGTAATATGTGTAACCTACTTTGAAAAATTTAGAAAACTCAACATTTGCATAGTTGCTTTGTTCAAGTGATGGGCTGAAACCAAAGTTAACTTTAGGCCTATCAGTTCAATGTGTACATTCAACTTTACTGTGAATGAAAACCTACCGTATTTTTCCTGAAGGCCGACAAAAATCTTAATGGTTGTTAAAGCTATTCAAACATCTTCTGGGTACATTTTTAAAACCTCAGGTCTCTTGTAATGAATTTTTCCATCTCATGGAAAAAAAATTATTTCTCCACTTCTAATTTTGGTAACCCTAGATGCAGGCTGCATTTAGCAAAGGCCTCTGAAGAAAAACAAGATCTTTTTATCCTAAGGATCAGTCTTCACATCAGAACACAGACTCAAAAAAAAAAAAAAAAAAAAGAAAAGGAAAGGAAAGGAAAGGAAAAGAAAGAAAGAAGAAAGAAAGAAAGAAAGAAAGAAAGAAAGAAAGAAAGAAAGAAAGAAAGCAAACAAAGTGAAGCACTCCCATGAGTAGGAAGATTTGTTATCTCAGTTTATTTTGCGGAAACTTGGAGTTTCCAGTCGTATTTCATATCGCAGATTGGTAAGGCAATATTGTTGGACACTGGAAATTCATTTTGGTCTACTCTTTGTTCATCTCCACTAAGAGCTAAAATGACTTTTGAGCCCTAGGATTATCTTTAAAATATTTGTCTGTGACAAAGGCTTTCCTGAGGACAGACTCTGCATTATTCACGAAAGGTCTAGCTTTGACATATGGTTCTCTGCATGAGTTCAACTGCTGGCCGACTCCCATTCTGCAAGCTCTACTGCCAGCTGGAATCAATAGCATGCTGTACGAGGGGCAGAGCCGTTATTCTTTTGTAGAAACAGACATTTGTCTCCTGCTTCTCCAGTCATCTGTGGGCTGCACCACACATTTAGATACTTAAGCAAACGATATCTGATATCCCATTTCGTGGTTATCCATTTGGTCTCCCAAAGGGATTCACTGAGGTCAGGGACTCGGCTTTGTACGATTTTGCATCTGTTACGGTTTTACAGCAGTGCTGGGCGCGATGGTAGGGGCCGACCGACTCTTGAAAACGTTGTGTAGACACTAACCACTAAATCTGCTTCATGTTCTGTTTCTACCATTTAACAGGAAGACACATTCTAGAGTATGGATATCTAGAAGTCAGACAACCATATGTCCCTCAAGGTGTGTTTTGTTGGGGGTGGGGGGAAGCCTAAGGAGGGAGTAATAGTAGCTCCGTCATGATCCTCGCTGAAGTCCCATGTCTCAGGAAAGGTGGATGCAAAATGTCGTGGGATGTGGAGGGGGGTGATAGATATGGAAGGCTCCCGGCCATGTAATTGTTTTTTTTTTTTTTAATCTAATAGGAGATTCATTGTAAGCTGAGGTCCCACGTAAGGACCTTGAAGTTGGCATCTAGGGGAGCACAATGTAAAGAACTCACTGCCCTGATGAAGCAGAGAAGATTGTGGGCGAACGGATTACCTACGATGGGCTCCATAATGTCCCAGAACAGAGAGACAATTGTAAAAAGTAGTGAAACAGAGAAAAACTATCCTTGAGTAAAGATAAATTATGTTTTCAACATCGTATACAATTATGTTTATAAATTACGGAGTTCTCATCAAACAGGATAAAAAGTGTTTGTTTTGTTTTGTTTTGTTTTGTTTTGTTTTGTTTTGTTTTGAGAATCTTCATAAAATTCCAACCAAAAATGATGCCCTAGATCTCTTTAGCTGAGTTGTGGGACTGATGAGACACTTCTTGACTATTGCTGTCAAAATTGTGTCCCCAGAGCAGGGAAAGGTGGGCCCTGTGCTGAAAGTGATCGCTGGCGCTGCGGCTCACCATCCTGGACACTCCTCTCCCCCTCTAATTTCTGTCCTGACTGCTTTCTCCTCCATTGCATGGGAGAGTGCACCCCACTGCTTCCCAAGGAAAGGAAACATGTGTGTGTTGTGTGTTTGCTTCCCCGTCGGCGTCAGCAGTCAGTGGGCCTTTTCCGTTTGAACTTCATATCTTTTGGGGCAGCTGGGGGGCTCAGGGCGTGACCCTGGGTCCTGGGATCGAGTCCTGCATCGGGCCCCCCGCAGGGAGCCTGCTTCTCCCTCTGCCTGGGTCCCTGCCTCTCTCTCTCTCTCTCTCTCTCTGTGTGTGTGTCTCTCATGAATATATAAATAAAATCTTTTTTAAAAAAGAAGCTTTGACTTTTCATATATTCCGTTTGGAGATATTTTCATGCACTATTTCTTTGATAGTTCTCTCTTTCCTTGTATCTCTTCCTTCTTCCTGGAACTTCTCTGACTTTGCCCTGGGAACTCCTTCCTCTCCTCTTTTCCTTCCCTCATCTTTTCTGCTTCTCTTGCTGGGTGAGTTCCCTTGACTTTATCTTCTAAGCCCCCTATTCAGTTCCCACTTTTGGAATCATCATGACCATGAAACTCTTAAGATCGTTTTCTTGTTCCTCGTTTCTTTATGTCAACCTCCTTTTCTGGTTTCATTTTTGCAAGATCTTCTTTTGTTTTTCTGAGAGTGTTAACGATTTCGCTTTTTTCTTTCATTTTTGCGGCTTTCTGCCTTGTTTCTGTTTCCTACTCATTCACTTGAGTCTCTCTTTCATAGTAGAGACTTTCTTGGGTGATCCTTGGATTTCTGCTCCTACTTAACAGTAAAGCAGGAAAAAGCTCACCAGAGATGTTGTGTGCATGGAGAGGGAAACCAGAGAGCGAAGCGCTGGGCTTCATTAAAAGCCATACTATGGTGCTTTTACCTGTACGCCGGTCTTTTTTCTCTAGAACAAATACACCCTCATCCTTACGCTGCTAGAATGGCTTAAACCAAGTAGGGAAAGGGGATGGGTCCTTGTCACTCAGTATTCAGACTTCTACACCATTGTGCTGTATTCACTATGGCAACTCACCCCTGTGTTCAACCCTGCTTGGGATCTGGACCCCAGAGACGATCGGGTTTAGCTTTTCAGAGAGGGAAATCCCCATGTCCACTCGGCTGAGGATGAAGACTCCCTGTGGACAGACGTCTGGGCTCTAATTGCTCTTAGACAACTGATGTCACCCAAGAATCGAAGTACAAGGTATGTACCCATTTATTTACTTACCTACTTACTTCTGTACTTACTGACACTTTACACCACATTCATTGCTACTTCCCCACCCTGATATCAAAACTCCCAGTTGACCTACACACTGGGAACATTTTGAGGCTCACAGTCCCCCTTTAACTCACAAATACGGACAACTCAATTTATAATTAGTATGCTCCATGCTAAACAAGCCCTTGCATTTAATTTAGCTCTAGCAGTAAAACTTCTCCCTCTACCCTGACTTGGGATCTTCAGCAAATAAAACTTCTAGTCCAGCGATGAGCACGCAGTCCAGTTTTGTCCTCTGTCCTTACCTCTTCACTCTCCCTCCAGCTTGCTTCCATAAATTTCCCTGCTCTCCTGCTAACGATGGAGGGAAAGGCACATGTTCATAAAGGACACCTTAGTGCAGGAATTGGGATGCTCTAGAGAACAGGTGTTTAAGACTTACCTTCTGGGCACCTCTGTATGACCCTGGAAAATTCCCATGTTTGGAGAACTTCCATCAGAGCTCCTTGACCTGGGAAATGCACGTATTCCTTTAGATGCCTCGGTATCTGCCTTCAAACTCTGGTTTCCCAGAAGTTCTCCTCCACAGGAACTCCTGAGACCCACTAACCCAGAACAGAAGATTGATTGGGTGAAGGGCTTGAGCCCCGGGTCAGGCCCCCTGCTCAGCGGGGAATCTGCTTCTCCCTCTGCGTACCCCCACCCACCCCTCAAAAAAATAAAATCTTTTTAAAAAAGAAAATTATATATATAATTTATATATAAACTAATTTATATATAATTAATAATTTATATATAATTTATATATAAACTAGCACTGGCCAAAGGAGGAAAAAGAAACATACTGTCCAGGGATTTTTGGGTACTCCTGGCCCTTCCCCTTCCTCTTTGTGGTTCCACTGAAGTCCACATTAGTGATGGGATTTGATCGAGATATCTGACTTTCCCTAGCATCATTCTCAGTTCTGTAAAAAAAAAAAAAAAAAGAAAGAAAAAGAAAAAAAAAAGAAAAAGAAGAAGAAGAAAAAAGAAAAAAAGAAAAAAAAGGCCCACTTTATAAATTCATCGTTAAAGGATAATTTATTATATATTTATCACGTGACATAACTATCCTAAGCCCTTGGGATACAAAAATTAGAGACACAAAATAATATAAGAAAGACCCTAATAATGTCATGGAAAACGTAAAGGGAGAGCAGCAAAGCAAGCAAATAAATAAATAGCTTTCCCTGTCTCAAAGAATAGAACAGACTTCACAAAGGAGGTGAAATGTAAAATAATAGGAATTCAATCACGGGTTTGGGGAAAGGAAAAAAAAAAAAGACAAAGGGCATACCAGGCAAGAAAACAGCAGGGGGCAGAAGCATGAGCTTGTGAAGTAAAAGCTGGGAATGCCTGCTAATGAGGTGAGCATGTTGGGGACAGTAGTCCTAAATGAAGCTATAAGGCAGCTTGGGGTGAGACTGGGAAAGTCCTTTATGCTGTGTTAAGGAGTTTACATTTTTCCTGTAAGTGCTCTAGACGATAGAAGTTTTAAGGGAGGGGATAGTAAGATCAGAAGTGTCTGAGTCTGGGGACGCCTGGGTGGCTCAGCAATTTGGCACCTGCCTTTGGCCCAGGGCATGACCCTGGGGTCCTGGGATCCAGTCCCACATCAGGCTCACCACAGGGAGCCTGCTTCTCCCTCTGCCTGTGTCTCTGTCTCTCTCTCTCTCTCTCTCTCTGTATCTCTCATGAATAAGTAAATAAAACCTTAAAAAAAAGAAGAAGAAGTGTCTGAGTCTGAAAACAGTGGGAAAGGAGGTACCAAAGACCAGGTGTAACCAAAGCCTGGCCTATTCAAAACTTCTCTCCTAAGATTCATTCATGAAATACCGATTGTGTTATTAGCATGGGCCAGGCCCTAGACTAGAAGTTAGAGCTACAGAAATGAGTAAGGTCAAGGCCCTGCCCTCCGGGAACTTCAATTCTAAAGGGGAAAGTCCACTTGCTCAGTGCTTTGTAGACGATAAACTAGAAGTTGTAATAAAAACAACTAGAGCAGAGATGTTGGCTCATCTGATGTCCCCTATAGATGCAGGACAGGGAGAACCAGAAGAAAGAGGTGGGCTACTCCAGGTAGGTCGGTGGCTGGTTTGATGAGCAAGGGAAGTCACAGGCGAGGCTTGTCTTGGGTGCCACAAGATGAGTAAGTTTCCATGTCAGGACACCAGAATCTTAAAGATATAGAGAGAGGTCTTAGCTGGGTGTAGCCAAGTAGGTTATCCACGTAGTCTTAATACGCGCTCCTACCTTAGGGCTGCATCCCTGGGAAGGGAAGGCAAGCAGAGCATGCAGGTGAGAGGGTGGGGAGCCTCTCCCATTGCCTGCACCCAACTGGATGGTTAGTTGGCAGTCACTTCTTCTTGATGAACTCCTCTAACAAAGGGTCAGTAGGAAGTACTGATACTTTTGATTAGGTAATGGAGGAAAGTGTTTTTCAAAATATGACCCATGACCACTTGCATCAGAATTACCTGGAAATCTTGTTACAAAGCATTTCCAGATCCCAGACCCATACTCAATAAATCCAAAATTTGGGAGGTGGAATCTGAGATTCTGCATTTTTTTTTTTGTATATTAACTAACTGACTTTATTATTTTTTCCCAACAAATGTCTCCAAATGAACTGTATTTGAATTTCTTTAATATGTCAAGTATTTATTTAAATTCCAATTAGTTAGCATACAGTGTAATACTGGCTTCGGGAGTAGAACTTACTGATTCATCACTTAGATACAACACCCAGGGCTCATCACAAGTGGACCCCTTCATCCCCATCATCCACTTAGCCCATCCCTACCCACCTCCCCTCCAGCAACCCTTAGTTTGTTCTCTATAGTGAAGAGTCTCTCTTATAGTTTGCCTCACTCTCTCTTTTTTTTCTTTCCCCTGTATTCATTCATTTTGTTTCTTAAATTCCACATGAGTGAAATCATATGGTATTTGTCTTTCCCTGACTTTTTTCACTGAAAACAAAACTCTAGCTTCATCCACATCATTGCAAATGGCAAGATTCCATTCTTCTTAACGGCTGAGTAATATTGCGTTGGACATATCTACACCACCTCTCTCTCTCCATTCATCAGTTGATAGACAGTTGGGCTTTTTCCACAATTTGACTATTGTTGATAATGCTGCTATAAGCATTGAGGTGAGACATCCCTTCAAATCAGTATTTTTTGTATCCTTTGGGTAAATACCTAGTAGGGCAATTGGGGAATCATAGGGAAGTTCCATTTTTAACCTTTTGAGGAACCTCCATACTCTCCTCCAGAGTGACTGCACCAGTTTGCATTCCTGCCAACAGTGTAAGAGGTTCCCCTTTCTCTGCATCCTCACCAACATCTAATGTTTCCAGTATTGTTAATTTTAGCCATTCTGACAGGTGTGAGGTGGTATCTCATCATGGTTTTGATTTGCATTTCCCTGATGATGAGGGATGTTGAGCATCTTTTCACATGTCTGTTGGCCATCTGGGTGTCTTCTTTCCAAAAATGCCTCTATGTATCGTCTGCCTACTTCTTAACTGGACTATTTGGTTTTGGGGTATTGACTTTGATAAGTTCTTTAAAGGTTTTGGATACTAAGCCTTTATCAGATTTCTCATCTGCAAATATCTTCTCCCATTCCATGGGTTGACTTTTGGTTTTGTTGATTGTTTTTTTCGCTGTTCAGAAACTTTTCTTGATGAAGTTCCACTGCATTTTTCGTTTTGTTTCCCTTGCCTTTGGGGATGTGTCTAGAAAGAAGTTGCTGTGACTGAAGTCCGAGAGGTTACTGCCTGTGTTCTCCTCTAGGATTTTGATGGTTTCCTGTCTCACATTTAGGTCTTTCAACCATTTTGAATTTATTTTTGTGTTTGGTGAAAGAAAGTGCTCCTGTTTCATTCTTCTGCTTGTTGCTGTCCAGTTTTCCCAACACCATTTGTTGAAGAGACTGTCTTTTTTCCATTGGATGTTCTTTCCTGCTTTGTCTAAGATTACAGAGTTTTGGGTCTGTTTCTGGGTTTCCTTTTTTGTTTCATTGATTTATATGTCTGTTTTTGTGCCTGTATCATATTGTCTTAATGATCACAGCTTTGTAATAGAGCTGAACTCCAGGATTGTGATGCCTCCAGCTTTGGTTTTATTTTTCAAGGTTGCTTTGGCTATTTGGGGTCTTTTGTGCTTCCATACAAACTTTAGGGTTGTTTGTTCCAGCTCTGTGAAAAATGCTGGTGGTATTTTGATAAAGATTGCATTAAATGTGCAGATGGCTTTGAGCAATATAGACTTTTAAACAATATTTGTTCTTCCAATCCATGAGCATGGAATGTTTTTCTATTCCTCTGTGTCCTCTTCATTTTCTTTGAAAGTATTCTATAGTTTTCAGAGTATGGATTTTTTACCTCTTGGTTAGTTTAGTTTTTTTTTTTTTTCCTAGATATCTTATGGGTTTTGGTACAATTGTAAATGGGATCCATTCCATGATTTCTCTTTCTGCTGTTTCATTATTGGTGTATAGAAATGCCACGGATTCTGTACATTGATTTTATATCCTATGACTTTTTTGAATTCATATAATAGTTCTAGCGATTTTTTGGTGGAGTCTTTCAAGTTTTCTACATAGAGTATTATATTATCTGTGAATAGTGAAAGTTTGACTTCCTCCTTGCCAATTTGGATGCTTTTTATTGCTTTTTTGTTGTCTGGTTGCTGAGGATAGGACTCCCAGTACTATGTTAAATAACAATGGTGAGAGTGGACATCCCTGTCTTGTTCCTGACCGTACAAGAAAAGCTCTTAGTTTTTCTTCATTGAGGATGATGTTAGGTGTGAGTCTCTCCTATGTGGCCTTTATGATGTTGAGATACATTCCCCCATCCCTACTATTTTAAGGGCTTTTGTCAAGAACAGATGCTGTACTTTGTCAAATGCTTTTTCAGCATCTTTTGAGAGGATCTCTGAGACTGCATATTTTAACAGGCACATCATGATAATCCCTAACCATGCTGATGCTTGAAAATACTGGGCCCTGCCCTGGGAGCCTAGTTAGAAGGATATTGTGCAAGAAAAAGAACATGGGAGCACTGAGAATGGAGAGATTCAGAGAGACTTGAAAAATATTTAGGGAGTTAGGATCAAGAAGAGGGCAATATGATCCACCTATCTATTGACAAATAATTTAGTGTTCATGATGAACAAATTCATGCCAAGGTTTTAACAATTTACAATGCCCTGATATATTACTTTCTTTCATCTGCAAAATATATATATATATATATATATATATATATATATATATATATTCTAACTGAAGATTCCTGAAGAATAAATCTGTAAATGTAGAAATTTAAGCTTCCTGACAGGTGGAGAAAAAGATATTTTAGGCTGGCACAAATGATTATGATGAAAGTGAAGCATAATGCATAAGCTCCCAGATGAAGGGGCAGTCAGACAATTTAATTCTAGGGGGAAAAATTGCAACTGCCATACTTCAGCTTGAATGCTACTCTAACAGCATGGATCATTTTTTATACTAAATATTTGAATTCTTCTGGGAATTAATATAATTGCAAATGTTGAAAGAAAAGTTACGATCAACACAGCCCTCTAGCAGAGTCCTTGTTAATGCCAAACATTCAGTTTTCAAATTGTAAACCATGGAGGGTCTAGATATATGGTCTTCTGCTGCTGATGCACTTTTATTTATTTATTTATTTTTTGTTGTTGTGGTATAAAAGACGCCCTTAGAAAGGCAATGCTGAAAGTATTCACTGATTTTTTTCCCCAGAAAGTGGTACATCAGGAGATGCTAGCAAAAGTCAGTTTTTGGGGTGCCTGGGTGGCTCAGGGGTGGAGCACCTGCCTTCAGCTCAGGGCATGACCCCAGGGTCCTGCGATCAAGTCCTGCATCGGGCTCCCCACAGGGAGCCCGCTTCTCCCTCTGCCTGTGTCTCTACCTCGCTCTGTGTTTCTCGTGAATAAATTAAAAAAAAATCAATGTCCCCTCTCTGTCCAGGCAGCTTATTTGTCCAGTCCTCAAGAATATGTGTGCTGAGATGATGTTTGCATGGTGTAGAGCATAATGCTACCACATTCTTTTACAGCACTTTAGAGTTTATAGAGCTGTTTCACATACACTATCTTAATGAATTTTCAGTCCATGAGATGTTTACAATGCCATTTTAGGCATAAAAAAAATGAAACTCAGAGAGTTTAAATAACTAGGCTATGGATATACATCTAGAGAGTTACAGGGCCCAGAATACTAGCCAATGTCCAATGATCTTTCTTCATGAAATCCCTTATTTTGGATTGTATTAAAGGTAGAAACTTGGCCTTGGGATCCCTTTCACATTTGTTAACTAGCTCTCTCTCTCTCTTCTTCTTCCCCTTCCTTGTCTCCCTTTCTCCTGCACACCTTCCCACCTACCTAGTAGGCCAACCCTGCAGGTTATCTTGGATCCTGCCAATGAGAAACTGTCCAGGTTTCCCTTTCTTTGATAACACTCTGGCCTCTAAACCTCCTTCTTGACTTTCAAAGTTTAATGGTGCTGTTGACCCATTCCTGGAAGGCCCAGTCCTCATCTAGCTGAAGTACCGTTGGGCAGTGAGAAAGATTCACACCTACCAGGTTTTTCTCATGCCTCCTAAGACTTTAAGTTTAGAAAAGGCTACAGAAAGACTCAACCTTGGCCATAAATGGACCATAAATATTGTTGTGCCCCACCTGGTGGCTTCTCTTGCTCCCCTTTCCCTCTCCACTCTGTTCTCTGTCTTGACCTGAAATTCCAACCAAACAGGACATCAAAGATTAAACTCTGCACTGACCTATTTTATTTTGCTTCCTCCCTGTTCCTCTTTCTTCCTCCCTCCCTTTTTTTCTCACTTCCTTCCTCATCCTCCTGCTTCTGCTCCTCTTCCTCCTCCTCTTTCTCCTCCTCCTCCTCCTCCTCCTCCTCCTCCTCCTCCTCCTTTTCCTCCTCCTCTAACAGGGCCACATAATCTGAAGTTTGTCATCATTCTCATCCTCCATATCAATTTACATTAAGCCAGCTTTACTTATTCATCTCTGGGATATTTCTGGCTTCTGAAAGTTAGAGTTTGTGACTCCCAATCTAGCTTATAGGTACCTTCTGCAAACATTCTCCTTCCTTTCTTTACCTGACATTGACACTTGGTCTCCCCACTGCCAGAAATGCCGCCTTCCCACTTAATTTACTCAACCTGAAATCTTCGATCCTTGGCTTGCTTTACTTCTTTAGATACAAATTTCATATTCAGCTTCAGCTTTGTAACAAATTATTTATTTAATTTTTTAAAAGTGAAATATGATAATATATTGATTGTCAATTCTGGATAGTGGTAGGTGACATTTTTATCAGTATTCTAGGTATTTTCTGTATCTTAAAACATTTCCTAAAATAAAAAAAAAAATTAGTAATTCTTACTTTATCAAATCTGTCAGTTTAATCCTTGAAGGTAGTCATTAATTGGATGCCTGCTAAGCTATCCCTTTTTTTTCAACCCATGCATTTCCCATTTTATATATAATTTTGTCTTTAGGGTAATGAATTATAGCCTGGGATATTTCTTTCCGAAGCCAGTGTATTTTAATACCGTCTCAGGGAACAGTGCCTTGATCAAAAGGAATAAAGTTTAGGGGTGAAATATTACACATGCCCTCTAGCTCAGAGGTCCAAAGCAGGTCATGTGAAGAGAATCTATATCTGGGGGGCCCACAACTTTATGAGATCAGGAATAAGAATCACAGGTGCTTCTTTGCTGTTCTATGGCTGTATAATTTGCTCTCCCTTCTCTGGACTGTAACATTTAAGAGCTGCCTTTCTGAGCCTATTGTACGGCCAGAATGCTCCACTCCTATCGCACTTCCCACTTATCTCCTGGTCAACTGTCACATCTCCACTTAAAAATCACTCTCTCAGACAGACTTGACCTGAATTCTCAGTCTTGGTTGGGCTCTTCCTGTTATTTGCCCTTCTTGTAATTGTAATTACTTATTAAATGTCGGTCTTCCCACCAGAGAGCATGCTACAATGAGACAGACACCAGACCCACCTTAGGCCTTGATATATTTCAGGGCCTAGCCCACTGCCAAGCACATGGTGGGTATTAAACAAATATTTGTTGAATGAAAGAGAGAATGAAGCAATAATGGGGTGGGAGTCAAAACTTACTTTTTTCCAGAGTATCTATGAACCGACCAACATCCTTGAGTTTTAGCTCCCTGTTCCTGACCAGCGTGAACATTTAATTTCCTCACTTTTTGCCTGTGCTGAGATTCTAAATGGAAGTGTCAGAGGAAATATTCACAAACGGATGATTGTGATTATTATAATTATTAATAACTGAGGGCTTTTGTGGCAGAAGTCTCAATGTCTCTCCTATAGCTAAAGCCTGAGAAGAAAACACATAATTCTCAGGAAAGGCTGTCTAATAAATCAGGCTTCACCAAAGTTAATTAACTGGAAAGCACATGACTTGGAAAAGTCCATTAAATGTCTCCTAGATTAAATGCTGATGAGAGGCTGGACCAATACCCATGTTGGATCTCTGACTTTGCTGTCAGTCTTGTGGAATGGGAAAAGTTGGCTGCTGGTGGAAACACCTGGTTACACAGTGATAAGGAATATGCTAAAGCAAATCCTTAGACAAATGGGTCATGAACACCCATCAAAGTTTTCTTACCAAGCTTGCCCCAAGGGATATGATTCTCAGGGAGGCCATCTCAGTGATTTCTCATTACTGGAGATATTTCATGGTAAATATTAAAAGGGGGAGTGTCTGATTAAACGGTAATCAAGAGAAAGGTTAAAGATTGACTTAGTCATCTTGGGTTGCTACTACAAAATACTGTAAGCCTGGGGGGCTTATAAACAACAGAAATTTATTTCTTATTGTTCTGGAGGAAGGGAAATCAAAGATCAAGTCCCCAACAGATTCAGTGCTTGGTGAAAGCCTCCTTCTTGCTTTAGATGGCTCTCTTCTCCCCCATGTATTCACATAGAAGGTGGGGAGCGAGAGAGAGAGGGAGAGGGAGAGAGGGAGAGAAAGTTTCTGTGTTTCTTCTTATGAGGGCAGTAATCTCATTCACGAGAGCTGCATTCTTACGACTTGATTACTTCCCAGAGGCCCCACACCCTAACATCATCATTTTGAGGGGTTAGGATTTTCACATATAAATTTGGAAGGACACAAACATTAAGTCCATAACATTTCTCCCAAAATTCATGTCCTTCTCACATGCAAAATACATTCATTCCATCCCAACAGCCCCAAAAGACTTAATTCATTCCAATATCAACTCTAAAGTCTAAAGTCCAAAGTCTTATCAAAATATTATCTAGATCAGATGAGGGGAAGACTCAAGAGACAATTCATCCTGAGGCAAAATTCCTTCCCAGTTGTGAACCTGTGAACCCAAACAATTGTATTTCTCCAAAATACAATAATGAGACAAGCATAGGATAGACATTCCTATTCCAAAAGGAAGAAATAAGGAAGAAGGGGTGCTGGGTCCCAAGTAAGTCCAAAACCTGGTAAGGTAAACTTCAAGTGATCTTAAGGCTCTAGAATAATCATTTTTGGCTCCTTGCTCGGCTCTCCAGGCTCAATGGGTCAGTGGTCCGCCCTTCCACCTCACTAGGGCAGTCGTCCTGCACCCAGAGCTCCGCTGGGTAGGGATCACACCCTCCAGTCCTCTGGGAAGCCTCATTCCCACATCTTTGGGCAGAAATCATCTGAATTTGAAAGCAAGGCCATGATCTCTCCTCCCCAACTCCCTCATGCCTTTTGAAACTGAGAAGGTAGCCCCAGTGATTTCTGAATCACCTTTCAGGTTATTTTTGACTCGTCTTAGAGACTAGCCCCTGATCTCTGCTGCTATGTTTGATTAGGTCCGTGGCTCATATCCATACTAATCTCTTTATCACATGGTTGCATGGCAACACCTTCCAAACAAAATATCTCAGTGTTTGCAGTATGGACACACTGAGAATTTTCCAAATATTTAAATTCTGGTTCCGTTTTGCTTAACCATCCCTTCTACATTGTATTTCCCTCCTCTCACATTTACTATCAGCAGTCAGGAAGAACCAAGCCACTCCCTCAAGCTTCGCTTAGAAATCTCCTCAGCTAAATATCTGATTGTATCACCTGCAAGCTTCTATCTTCCATGGAACACTAGGCCATGAACACAATTCAGCCAAGATCTTTGCTGCTTTATAGTGAGGATCTCCTTGCTTCCAATTTCAAGTAGCATGTTCCTCACTTCTGGCTGAAGTCTCACCAGAATGGCCTTTACCATCCATATTTCTATCAGCATTTTGTTCGTGATTTCTAAAGCATTCTCTAAGAAGACAGAACCTTGCTCTAGAGCTCTCCTCTCTTCTTTCTGAGCTCTCACCAGAATGGCCTTTAAAAGACCCTTCACAATAATCTTGGCTTCTAGCAGGCACCCCCCAACTCTTTTGGCCATTACGTGTTACCCAGCTCCAAAGCTGCATCCCCGTTCTTAGGTGTTTGTGATAGCAGCACCCTCAGTACCAATTTATTAGTTTGGGTTGCTGTAACAAAAATACATCTTATCAAAAATACATCTTATACTTCCTATCTTCTCATCCTCCCTCTAGAGGACAACAGCAGTCATTGCCAGGAAAGTCCTGGGGGGGCGGGGGCAGGGCACAGGTATATTTATATGCCCTGGCTCCCAGGGGCTAGTCGTGCCAAGTATTTAGTGAGCTAGGGTCTATGAAAAATGTAGAGCAAACTGACACAGACAGGTTTAAAACCTTGCCCAATATCACAAGGCCAGTTAACAGGGAGATCGAGTTTGGGAACCCGGGTGCTCACCCTTTTCCCACACATCACAATTTTGCTATCCAGGCAGCTGTGGCAGGATGATCTAGGGCACGGAGGACACAAACGAAGTGTGGGGGCCGGGGGGGGGGAACTGGAACAGTACACAAGCTCCCCATTTCCTAAACAGCACAGACGTGTTGAACCATTCTCTGCCACAGTCATTTTATAGAAGAAAAGTAAGACCTTATCGGGTACTTCACATGTGCCAGGCACCGTGCTAAGTGCTTTATCTGAATTAATTTTGTTCATTTCTCCAACTCCACTGAGAGGGATTTTAAATCCCCCCATTTTATGCATGAAGAACAGACACCCAAACCTGGCTGCGTATAGGAATCATCTGGGGAAGAGAGGACAAAAATACTGATATTTGAGTCTTAGCCCCAGAATTTCTTATTTAGCTGCTATGAGGTGGAGCCTGGTAGTAGGAATTTTTAAGGCACCCCCGGTGATTCTCATAGGCAGCACAAAATTTTGATTTTTAAAATTATTTAGTAATAATTTTAAGTCAGTGGCTCTCTGACAGGTCAATCATGTGGACCCATACAGATCAAGTATTTGAACCCAGGTAGCCTGACTAGAGCACCCACATCCTAACTCGACACTATTGTGCCTCTACTTCATGTGTGTCTTGACCTCATCTTAGACTCACGAAGACCAGTGAGGTCAATAGGTCCATCCCCATTTTCAGGTGGACACCTGCGGGAGAAACTGGCTAACTAATCGAGAAACAAGGCAAATCAGAGGCAGAGGCTGGATGCACATACCGGACTTCCCGACGTCAAAACTCATGGGCAGTTGCCCTTTGTTACTCGTATGTGAACTCTTGGGGCGATGTTCCCAGACTAGGATCTTCCGTGTGCACAGCAGGGAGGCAGAACCACAGAGGATTCAAAACACACCCCTGCTCAGAGGCCAATACTTTATCTCCCTCTACTGCAATGCAAGAAGGAATCCGTTCCTGTTGCAATGTATTTTCTCAGACAGAGAGAGAAAGTGGTGAATAATGGTGCTACGGAGTTAAAAGAATACCTCCCAAATAAGACTTCAGGTTTTAGAATGCTTAAATTGATATTTGGCCAATTGGCCTGATAATCTAGGTACCGTTTACAACATTATTTCTATGGGAAAATAACAGACTCATAAATGAACTTTTGGGTGGCAACTGCAAGGTGGGGGATTGTCTGCACTGTATAAACACCAGATGTTAATATTATAAATGTTAATTTGTGTGTATAGAAAGAGACGTGTTTTCAAAATGTAAATATAAACTGAATTCATCTACTTCGGAATCCCAGATGAATATATCCATTTTTTATCTTTAGAGGCTGACAGAGTGGCTTTTAAATCTGCACCATAGCATTAAAAATTGTTTCCTTGAATTACATTTCCCTATTCTAAGCAGCTTGCATCTGTCGTGCAGCCACATATGGTAGCTTGGTTAGTGAAGTGATAAAGAATTATAGTAGGTAGCAACCGCCTGGTTCAATTAGCCATCGATCATTTAAAACACATCAAGCTTTGTTTTGATGGCGAGGGCCTTTGCACCAACCAGATAAACAACTGATGCTCCCTGCCCCAATTCACAAAATGAAGATCTTTCTTGATCTCTTAACTATGGACGCTCTCCCCTCTGGCAAGCTGGCTTCGTCACTTCCATCTACTCAGATTTTCCAGAAGACACCCAGTCCTCTAATGTCAGCAACACCCTCCTGCCCCATCCCGTGTCCTCCGTGTGTTGCCCCCTCCCTTGCATGAAGGACCAGCTTAAATAGCAGGGCTTCCCAGAAGCCTTCCCAAAGGCTGCCATGTAGAATTTCACCTCCAATTCTCTACATTGCTTTAGTGTAGCAGACTGGGAGCTGGGAGAGGTCACCTTTCTTACCAGAGGTCTCCTTGCCTCCCTTCCGTAAATGCCTGATGGCCTGCTTGGTGCTGAGCACGGATGTCAGCCAGCACCAGGGAAAATGAAAGAAATACATTCTAGATGCTCCTGGTCTGGGACAAGATACAAATACATAAAGAAAATTATTATAATATAGTAGGACCCAAATCACGTTTTAATATTTCATTTTATTTATTTGAAAATAATAGTATGTTCATAGGTCACGAAAGTCACGAAAAGGTAAAATGATGAAAATTCTCCCTTTTTCATTTTCTCCCAGTTATCCAGTTCCCCTCTTCAGAAGCAAACAATATTAACAGATCCTGTATATCCTTCTGGGGATATTCCACGCGTATATAAACAAATGCAGGGGATCCCTGGGTGGCGCAGCGGTTTGGCGCCTGCCTTTGGCCCAGGGCCCGATCCTGGAGACCCGGGATCGAATCCCACGTCGGGCTCCCAGTGCATGGAGCCTGCTTCTCCCTCTGCCTGTGTCTCTGCCTCTCCCTCTCTCTCTGTGTGTGACTATCATAAATAAATAAAAATAAAATAAAATAAACAAATGCATATGCAAATATAGTTTGTGTGCATATGTATAGTATGTTTTTAAAAATTTTACCTAGGTACTGTAAAAACCACAACAAACTTTTGCAGCTTGTCTTTTTTACTTAATTCTGAAATTTGTTTATCACTTGATTACTGCATAAAGAATTTTCTCATTAGTTTTTAAATTTGGGTACATTCTGTTCCATCAGAAGGACATACTGTAATTTATAAAACCAAATCCCAACTGAAAAACATTTTTTTAATTTTTATTTTATTTATTTTTTATTGGAGTTCAATTTGGCAACATACAGAATAACACCCAGTGCTCATCCCATCAAGTGCCCCCCTCAGTGCCTGTCACCCCACCCCCCACTCTCCTCCCCTTCCACCACCCCTAGTTCCTTTCCCAGAGTTAGGAGTCTCTCATGTTCTGTCTCCCTCCCTGATATTTCCCACTCACTTTTTCTCCTTTCCCCTTTATTCCCTTTCACTATTTTTTATATGAATGAGAAATATTTTGATTGTTCTCCATCCTTTGCCATTACAACCACTGTCACAGTGAATAGCCCAACACATATACCATGTGTGTATGTATGTGTGTGAGTGTTAGTGTGAACAGCCCTTCACAGTAGAAAAGTGCTTATTTTGGGACCCCTGGGAGGCTCAAGGGTGGAGTGCCTGCCTTTGGCCCAGGACGTGACCCCAGGGTCCTGGGATTGAGTCCCGTATCCTGAAGGGAGCCTGCTTCTCCCTCTGCCTGGGTCTCTACCTCTCTCTGAGTCTCTCATGAATAAATAAATAAAATCTTTTTTAAAAAAAAGTGTATTTCTTCACATTCTTAACAATATTTTACCAAGCTTTTGATCTTGGCCAATCTGATAGGGGGGAAAAATCCCAGTATCTCCGTTTAGTTTGTATTTCTTTTGTTGTAAGCGAACTTAGATCTCTTTCCAATTTAAGAACCATTTGTATTTCTGTTTCTGTGAGTTTTAGAGACATATTTGTTCCCAGTTTTTCTATCAAGCTGTTTCTTATCGATTTGCGGGAGCACTATAAATCAAAGAAATTAACCTTACGTGAAGTGCGTTGCATATGTTTTATCCTCAGTTAATAATTTGTCTTTTGAATTTGCCTTGCAGAAATCTGGGGGCTTTCTAAAGCTAAATTTATCAATTTTGGAATGGGCAAAAACTTTCAAGTTTTAATACAAAACACAAAAGCTTAACTGAATTTTCGAAAGTCTACTTGGCTTTCCAGTTAGCGGGAAGAAGATGAAGCAAGGCTTCTCGTTTGTTTCATTCTTATATTTCAATTACATGTAATAACAGGGACGTAGGTGGAGACTAGTGGTGCTACTTAGGAAGCAGCCAGCTAACCCCCGCGTGCAGGTTACTAAGGCTGCAGAGCAGAGCACCCCAAACTCAAGGCCTCAACCTCTGCCTGCTGTGCTCAGGGATTCCAGACGGGACACCCTAGGGTGTCTCAGACCCGCTGCAGTGTGGAAGCAGGGAGCGGGCCTCACCTAACACAGCTGCTGGCAGGCGGGGTAGCTGCGGGGACTGTCACCTGAACATCTCTTAACAGAGCCCTCACGCCCCCTGGCTTCTTCACAGAACCAGGGCTGCACAGCCAGGACGTGTCCGGAGGAGAGAGCCAGCCTGAATGACACCCTAAGACACACAGCATCAAAACGATACCCTAAGATGTGCAGCCTCAGCCTGAAATGACACCCTAAGATGTGCAGCATCAAAATGACATCCTAAGATGCGCAGCCTCAGCCCGAATGACACCCTAAGATGTGCAGCATTAGCCCAAAACAACACCCAAGATGCGCAGCATCAACACAACACCCTAAGACACGCAACATCACCCTGAAACACATCCTAAGACCACGGCATCAGCCCAAAACAACACCCTAAGATGCGCAGCATCACCCTGAAACACATCCTAAGAGGTGTGGCATCAGCCCGAAACACACCCTAAGACACACAGCATCAGCTGGAAATGACACCCTAAGACGCACAGCATCAGCTGGAAACGACACCCTAAGACGCGCGGCATCAGCCTGAAATGACACCCTAAGACGCCCAGCATCAGCCTGAAACGACACTCTAAGATGGGCAATATCACCCTGAAACACACCCTAAGATATGCAGCATCAGCCGGAAACGACACCCTAAGACGCGCAGCATCAAAACAACACCCTAAGATGCACAGCATCAGCCCAAAATGACACCCTAAGATGCACAACATTACCCTGAAACACACCCTAAGATGCGCAGCATCAAAACGACACCCTAAGACATGCAGCATCAGTCTGAAACAACACCCTAAGACGTGCAACATCACCCTGAAACACACCCTAAGACACGCAGCCTTAGCCCGAACGACACCCTAAGATGCAGCCTCACCTGTGCTGCATCCTGTTGCCGGGATGCTCAGGCCGAGTGCCGGGCCAAGGGGCTGCAGAGCCAGGCCCCCCTCTGGAGGCCACCCCGAAGGCCGCCAGGCACCAGCGCCCCGGCCTTTCTGGAAAGCACGGTCTGCGGTCCCCGTTGAAGGCTGTGGCCCACATATCTTCAGGCCCAGACTCCGTGGGTCTCAGCCTAACAGGCAGGACTCACCTGGGGGAGTCACTGGATGAGCAGACCCGTCTGCCTTTCCTGTTGCAGCCGCTAAAGCCGGAACCCGGGGTGGGCTGTGGGGCGGGTCACAGAAGCAGCCTGGCATGTGTCACAAACAGAGGATCTAAGGTGCGAGGCCTCCCTGACCTTTACACCAGAGCAGGCAATGACGTGAAGACAATTACGGGGCCTGGGACCTTCTGGCCTTCGAGTCTGGTGGCTGCGTGGCCGTCTCCTCCGTCAACCATCTCAGGGTCACACCAGCAGAAACAACACAGTCAACCGTTGCTTATCTAAAAACATTGCTACCCACCCACGCCACCCTAACTCTGCCTTCTGCTGTTGATTTTTGTTCACTATTCCTTTTGGCAAATAATGGGAAAGACAAGATGAAGAAGCCCTATGAGCCCCTCCGATGATGCGTTAGCCACTTGGGCCTAGTCGGTGTGAAGGACAAAGAAAGAAAACACGGGAGGAAGAAAAACACGCTCTTTACCCAAGGTGGGCTATGTGGATTTTCTCGGCCTGTCAGTTATCCATAGTTGGTTGCTTTTGCTCTGATTAACATCGTTGGCTAATCCCATTTTTTTAAAAGAATTTCCTACAAAGTCTCTGTTATTTCGCGTGGAAGATATCCTGCTCGGTTAAACTAGTCAATAAATGTAGCGTTTCCTCGGACTAAAAATCTACAGAAATATTTTAAATAGAGAAACAAAACCGTTGATTTAAGCACCATGACTTTTCACTCAGCAGAGCTGGCGACCACACGAAATACAAAAACAGCAATTGCACACGTCACGAGTTGAGCGGCTAATCGCACAAAATGAGGCCGATCTGATCTTTACACCAGATGGGGATCCGAAGTGCAGACAGTTATGCGGGCTGGGGTGAAGAGCCACCAAGAGCAAGGGTCTGGTTTCCGTAAAGGGGCATCTACGCGGTACAAAAACAGCAGCCAAGACGCAGCGGTATACGGAGCTGTTTTAGAAACTGGCGGAAATAGCTAATGGGATAAGGGGGTAAGGGTTTCAAAACATTGTGATGATGGATTTGGACAATGTCTGTAACACAGCACTGAATCAGGAGGCAAGACCTCAAGTCTCAAAGGGCGACCAGCAACCGTCAGCCCGGTAAACACGGATCTCAGTAAAAAAAAAAAATAATAATAACGGCCTGATTCCATCACTTAGTAGAGGTGATAGATTTGCATTTGCAGGAGCAGCTAGGCTAAAATCGCGAGCACCTAGGACAAAGTCAGATCCTGCCAACTGAGGAGGAGGTGGTTGAGGTTCGACAGCGATGTCACGAAATCCCGGTTCGGGCACACGGAGGAAGAGATGGAGGTGTAAACCCAGTAACCCCCAAACAAGCATGGGGTCATAGGCTTCCAGACATGCACATGATTTAATTTCATGTCCTCGTCCATTACAGAGAAAAGGTTGTTTTTACAGCTTTACTTTGCTCCTTTGCCAATTGGCTTAAGAACATGGAACGATCCAGATCTGTCCAGGTTGAAGAGAGGATACAAGAGAAGCCAAGAAAAGATCGAATCCAAGAAAATGGGGCAGGGGCAGATGTATGTTTTATTTTTTTTATTTATTTTTTTAATTTATTTTTTATTGGTGTTCAATTTACTAACATACAGAATAACCCCCAGTGCCCGTCACCCATTCACTCCCACCCCCCGCCCTCCTCCCCTTCCACCACCCCTAGTTCATTTCCCAGAGTTAGGAGTCTTTACGTTCTGTCTCCCTTTCTGATATTTCCCACACATTTCTTCTCCCTTCCCTTATATTCCCTTTCACTATTATTTATATTCCCCAAATGAATGAGAACATATAATGTTTGTCCTTCTCACACTAGGAACGGTCCTGACATCTGAGGCACCTGTTGTTTGCCTTCCGATATATCACCATTGTCATCAAGTCTTCTGAAAAGAGTCACTTGTTCTTGTTGTTCTCAAGATTTCAGGGCTGGTTGGAAGGGTGGGTAGGATGTGGGTCTCTGACAGGACTGTCCCCGTGGACTTTACAAGCAACCGGCCCGTGACGTTGTACTACAGCCTCCAAGGAATGGATGTGGATAATTGGAAACTGTCCTCCCAGCAATGAGAGCACCCTGACATCCGATTTTTACATTCTGTGCCCTTTTCGTACCCAAGGAGACCATTACACAGTCCCTCATGCTGCCCTGAGCAAGGTTTAAATGTCAGAAAACTTAATTACGGCTTTTTTTTTAAAGAAACTTTTTTTTTAATTTTTTTAATTTATGATAGTCGCACAGAGAGAGAGAGAGGCAGAGACACAGGCAGAGGGAGGAGCAGGCTCCATGCACCGGGAGCCCGATGTGGGATTCGATCCCAGGTCTCCAGGATTGTGCCCTGGGCCAAAGGCAGGTGCCAAACCGCTGCGCCACCCAGGGATCCCCTAATTACGGCTTTTTACACTGATTCTGTGTATGACATAATCCAGATCCACGTTTCAATTTTAAGATTTACCCTTAGCTCTGATCTCGAGTATCATTTTATCCGCCTCTCTCTAAGCGTGTCTTCCCAGCTGCAGAAAAGGGATGATGATTTCTAAACGTTATCTCATATAAATGAGTACCTGGAAAAACAGCAATACCTCTAAATATATATACATACACGCCCAAGTGTGTATGTACACGTATGTACGGATATGCACACAGATTCCGGATGTAATACATACATGTGTGCATCTCTCGTATGTTCATACGATGCTTTTCTGGGCCCAACATCTTTTGAGTCTTTGTTCTACATTTTATGAAGCAGAGACATGTGTGAAGTGATGATGACAAGTCACAACCGTGGAGGATTTACTACACACCAGGCACCGTTTAAGATCTTTAATATGTAATACATCAAAATATTTCATTTTTACGCATAATATTTCATACAGATGCACACAATATTGCTGACTGTATATGTAATATCTAGTGCAAGTCCACAGTACCCTCGTAACACTTAGGTCTCACAGTAAGTGCTAAATAAAACCCCATTTTACAGATAAAGTCATGAAGGCTCGGAGAGATGAGTCACCTGCTCGAGGTCACACAGTTAGCAAATCGTGGAGCTTCTAACCATAACCATCGGCATGTGCTGCCTGCAAAGGGAGAAGGACACCAGACCTGAGTGCCAGGAAGAGCCATCCCCCGGGGACGGGCGGCAGGTAATCAAGGGCCTGGTGCCACGTGCTGACCATACGGTGGGATGGCTCCGGCCCTATGGCCGCTGCACCGCGGGGATGGAGGCCGAAGGCTGGGGCAATCTTATCACGGACACACTCTGCCCTTGCATCTCAGATTTAGGCGATTATGGTTTTTAAACTCTTCTGGACAGTGCACCCCCACCCCGCCCCGTGCTGTCCACCCAGGCAGATGGTCCCATCACCTCACCTGCCCTAGCTACATGCTACCGCTTTGCACCCCTTGCTCCCCTTCTCACTCCTTCTGAAAAGGGGGTGCTGAGCGTGCTTGCCTTGCCTTCCTCTCTACAAACATTACATCCCGTGTGTGGGGAGGGTGTGACACAGATCTTGTCCCATGGATTCCCTTGCCCTCAAATCCAGAGGACTCAGACCTGGGGAGCTGAGTCCCAGCAGACGTACGTCAGGAGTCTCCTCCCGGCTATGGCCTGGCTTCAAGACCCAAGTAGAGCAAGTGAGCCCGAATCAGGAGCATCTCAAGCAGAGCATGAGACCTTGCGGAGGTGTGCAGAAGGCCTGGGCGCATCTTTCATGAGGGAGAAATGTGCATTCAGCATAGCGGGGGAGATAGCCTGTGTTGGCCTCCTACGCTAGTGGCTTCCATATTCACGTCCTTCTTGGTCTTCCCCGCTTGCACCCCGGCAGGCTCTCCCCTGGTCATCCAGATGTGCCGGGAGTGACACTTTCATCCCTGTGTTTTAAGGCTTGGCAGGTTCAGGGCTGCACCCGTAGGGTCCCTGAGCTGTCGCGTAGGAAGTCCCGCCATCCTAGTCCAAGAAAATAAATGCAGAGGTGACAGGAAGAGGCTCTAAGTTTCCACGGTGGAGGAGGGGGTTGTCAACTGACCGCCCACAAAAGTCCAACACAGGCCAGACCAACGGCCACCCCCAGCCCAAGTTACAGACCAGTAAGCAGATAGAATGATTGTTGTTTGCAGCCAATAACACATGGGTAGTCTTTAACAAAGTGAACAGACACCCCAAGTACCTAGTAAAGAGAAGGCGTTTAATAAACATTTGTGGGTACGACTGACAGACAGCGCCCGATACTGATGCTCAAGGCACGTGAGCTCCAGGGTGAGATAATGAGCTGACAATTGAACCGTGGTGAGATAAGTGCCGTGCTAGGGTTGTTAACACGCCACAAACCGAGGGCCGGTGGACATCCTCGCCCACGTCGGTGAGATCCCGAAGACTTCCAAAAGAAAGAGCCACGGGGCAAAATCCCGACAGGAAAGTAGGAGCTCGTTGGGAACTGTGTCTCCAGCCCATCCACATCAGTCCCCGGTCCACAGAGGAAGAATGGATGGATGGATGAGTTTGAAAGTCATCAGCACAAATACAGAAAAGTAGAGTAATGAAGAGCGTGGAAAGGAAATAAGCTATGAATGCCTCCTCTCGAGCATAGTAAGCTCCAGGCCTCAACGGTGTAAGATCTGTTGCCCAATCAGTGCTTCCTTTCCCTAAGCAGAGAAGAATTCCCCCATTAAAAGCAGTCTACGCCAACAGAATGTGTATTATGGTAATTCTCTATATGTCGCACTACCGAATGCGCGATGTTAGATTCTCTCTAGAAGGATCCGTAGAGATATCACAGCTGACCTTCAAGAGCTTAAAATCCGAAAAGATTCTTAAAATCAGAGTGAAGATCATGAGTCCCATTTATACCACGGACCTTTGTATTTCACGTGATTACTATTAGATACTAGGGTGCCCCTGTTAAGGAGTCTGCTTTCGCTTGGGAGGACTCTACTTTTACTTGTACATTTTCCCCCGATCGTTATTGATACAAATGTACAAAATACTTACTTGTGACATGACAGGAGAACAGTTCATTGATTTCAAACTACTGTAAAAAAAAAAAAAAAAAAAAAAAAAAAAAAAGCATGTGTTGCTGGGACTATGGAAATTTAAATTTTATCTGCTATTTTTTAATTTTATCATTCATTCGATAGCTAGAAGTTTGAGATTTTTTTTAAAGGGATATAATCAAGGGTGAGATTAAGAAATTTGTTGTTCTCTAATAATCGATCCATCCTGTCCTCAAGTTGTGGGACAGACTACGTAGCTTCTGTGACATACCGCCTATTGGAAGCTTCTGTGACATACCGCCTCGTGGAGACCGTACTCAACGTTTGTTGAGTGAATACATAAAAAAACAAGAGCAGTTATTGCCCTGGACGACCGGGAGAGAGAAGGCATCCGTTTGTATGGGAGAAGAGAATGGGAATCGGAAGAGTGGGAGTGATGTGCTGGGGACACTCGGGCCAGACGGAGCGGATGGGGAGATGATTGATGAAAAGAAGGAAGATCGATGTGGTCTTTGAAATGAACAGCGGAGTGGGGGGGGGGGGTCCTAACAGCAGCGAATCTAAAGAAAATGAGTGCTTGAGAAGAAGGTGACTGTGGTCTTGCAGGCCCCCCTTTAAAATTTCTGGATGAAAGAGTCAGAGAATCCGCGTGCTCTGCAAACCACTTGTCCCTAGAAGGAAGGAAGAGGAAGGCATCCATGACATGGCCTTAAAGCCTCACTATTGAGGCCGAGGCTGCCTTCCCTCCTGGGGAGGACTGAAGGATGCTTGTTCCTCCCGAGAGGCCCGTGCATCTTCCATGTGGCAGCAGAACAGCCACCCTCCTGCAGAAGGGGAAGGCTCGCCTCCACCTGGACAGCACCCTCCCCCTGGCATGACAGGGGGGCTCCCCCAACACCAGCTGCTGCTCTGTGGAGCCTCCTGCAAGATGGAGGAAGGAAGCCCAAAGGCTCAAAACTGAGTCTCAACTCGGACAATCCAGCCCCAAAACCCTGGACTCTGAGCTCCAGCTCCAGCTGACCCCCAAACCGGATTCCCTTCTGTCCCAGGCTGGGTCCTCCCAGAGCCACACCTGGGCTGAGCATTTGGGTGGAAGCACCTTCCCAGAAAGTTCGCTCCAAAATAAAGGGGCACCTTGGGGCGGGGGGGTGGTCAGGGGTGGAGCATCTGCCTTCGACCCAGGTCATGACCCTTGGGTCCTGGGATCGAGTCCCACATCGGGCTTCCCGCAGGGCACCTGCTTCTCCCTCTGCCTGTGTCTCTGCCTCTGTGTGTGTGTGTGTCATGAATAAATAAATAAAATCTTTAAAAATAAATAAAAGCAAACATAAACAGTCATGAAGGAGGGGATACAGGAAAGACAAGGAGAAAAAGGGTACGATACCAAATGGAATCCAAGACTCAGCCTGATCCCACAGGGAGTTTATTTAACCTTGTGAATGTAAAAAATACATGTAATTTCAATAGTCCCAGGCTAAATTTTAATTGTTTGAAAATCACAGCTTTAAAAAAAAAAAACCTAAGTATGAACCAATGCCTTTTATTTTTTCAGCTTTCTTATCAGTGTACTGCAGGAGTTTCTAACTGATTTCTCTAAGCCTTACCTGACGTCGCCAGTCCTCTTGACCTCTGTCTGAGTGAATGTTCTGGAAATCCAAGCCTGTCGTAGCCTGGATTCCAAGCTTTTAGCATTCCACTTTCCTCCGCAACATTAGATCAAATTAGGCAATCACAGCATGAGTGTCACCAAGGAACCCAACCTGGCAAAATGGATATGTGGTCACAAGTAGACCCAGACATCTTTATGCAAAAGTGGACGCAGACTAAATAAATGAATGTCTCTTCATCTAAAGCATCGCTAGCAGGTAGCTCCGTGTATTTTCCGAGACCACCTCATTCTTGAGCAGTAGGATCTTATCCAAGAAAGGACGACGTAATCCGCGGGTACCGTTAATCTTGTCCATCCTGTGATTTGGGTTTCAAAGCCTAGTTCACCCTCATAAAACAACACGATCGATCCTACTGTCCGCGATTTTCAGCGGCCTTCCTCTACACCAGGTGCGCTTGGGCCATCTAAGGAGGGGAATCGCTTCTGCTCCAGCTACGGCAGGGGAAGCAGCAAAGTCATCCACCAGGAGTACCTTTATTGATAGAAGAAGGTTTTCTTTTGTGGTTTGGAAAATATATATACCTTGTGAATATTCCAACCTGAAAAACCTTTTAGGTACAGGCGGCTCTTCTAGGGCAGTGACCCTTCGTAGTTAGTGTTTGGTTTTGTTTCTCCATTTGTTTTACTAACAGGCCAAAAATTATCCCCCAAAACCGTCCTATTGTTGATTTTGGTTTGGTAAAATTAACACTGCAATAAAGTTATGCTCTGAGATAAGGGACACCTATCTCTACCTTCGGTAGATTAAATTAAAAGAGTATTTGTGATTGATTTGGGGAGACTGGCAGGCCCTGACCTACAACTTCATAATATTTTGTAAGATACTTCAAATTTTCAGTCTTTATTTTATATGTGGTACAATGGGAATGACTTGAATCATAATGAGTTATAAATTTACTCTAAACTTCCTTTTACAACGTTGTCGAGGGATCCCTGGGTGGCGCAGCGGTTTAGCGCCTGCCTTTGGCCCAGGGCGCGATCCTGGAGATCCGGGATCGAATCCCACATCGGGCTCTCGGTGCATGGAGCCTGCTTCTCCCTCTGCCTGTGTCTCTGCCTCTCTCTCTCTCTCTCTGTGACTATCATAAAAAAAAAAAAAAAAATTTACAACGTTGTCGATACTTAATGGGTCATATCCTTTTGCATACTGGAATTTGTCATGTAAATTAACCATGTGAAATGGCAGCAAATCAAAAATAATTGCTTAAATATCAACTCACTTTCCATTATATTTGGCATCAAAGAGCGACCAAACGCAGTTCATTATTATGGCATTATTGCAGATTTTCAACGATCTGCTGTTTTCTCCTCTTTATGGAATCATCTTATGTGTCTACTTGATTCACTTCATTAAATCATCCTAAAAATGATCATTATTGGGACACCTGGGTGGCTCAGTGGTTGAGCGCCTGCCTTTGGCCCAGGGCATGATCCTGGGGTCTGGGGATCGAGTCCCACATGGGGCTCCCTGCATGGAGCCTGCTTCTCCCTCTGCCCTCTGCCTCTCTCTCTTCAAAAAATAAAAATCCTCAAAAAATAAAAAAATAAAAAATAAAATAAAACAAATAAAAATAAAAAAAAATCTTCAAAAAAATAAAAAAAATAAATGATCATTATCCAATAAACCAAATAGGCATATAGGTTTATATTCCAAATATGTTTTTATAAGTTTATATGCTAAGTAAATTAAATTGAAGAAAGAATGATCTTGCAATAATTCATGTAATGCCATGTTTGCAGTGTCTGAAGACATATACTTTTAGACAAAACGACTCCATCTTTTAAAGTTGACCACAAAATAATTCCTCAAAATTTTTAACAAATACAATGATCTCTACATCACTCTGCAATTCAGGAAAGTTTCCAATAACACTCCATTTATTTAGTTTACACGTAAAGAAATATCTGTGAAAACAAATCTTTCATTCATTTACCCATGTGTGTTTATTGATGAATTTCCGTGCGTCCAGTTACCTATTACATCTACGTGTCCTTTATGTTTGTGTCTCTAAAGGTATGACATAGAATCGGAATCGTTATCCAGAAATTGGAAACAAGAGAAGTGAAATGATCACGAAGTAAAAAACTTGGAGTGAAAAGATTAAGCACGAATTGTGTAGGTCGGCTAGAAAACCTGATTTGAAAAACCCAATAATGAATCCGTTTTATTCCAGGCATCTAACCACTAACCACAAGTCCCCTGCAGTAGACACGGAGAAATGCGGCCCGATTCCCTGGGTGAAGGCCTCAGTCTCCAGCTCTGGGGAGTGGGACCAGCGTACCCACCGAAGGACCCCGGCTCGGCTCCTTCAGGGTCGACCTCGGGGCAGAGGCAGGGGGCCCACGGCCAGTAGCTACACACAAAGGGGTCCAAGGTTCGAACCATCTGGAAAGAGGGAAAGGCAACAACTCTGCTGGGTGTTGCTCGCTCCAGGAGCCCCGACGAGGTAGCAGGGACTTCAGACCTGCGTCATGGCTCAGCTCTGTCCTCTGTCCCCCTGTCTTCCTGTCCAAGCCCGCGTCTGGCCCAGTCTCTGCAGGCCCAGACCCTACAGCACCTCCACCCTCTCTCAGCATCTGCACCAGAAAACCAGAGCATGGACGTCTCCTTCAATGCGAGTTCGCCAAGTGTAGTGTATACAGGTGGCCTTGTGCAGGTGTGCCATGGTGCGCCGGCTGGAGCTGGGGGTTAAGGTGGGTCTTTAGGACCCTTAGTTTGTGGTGTCTCACAAATCAGTGGGTTTGCAGGGCCGGGCTCCTTCAACTGTAGGCTCCTGGCTGCAGGCCTCACCGTGCATCCCAGGCCCTCACCCCATGAGCTGAACCTGTAGTTCCCGTGCCTTCCATGGGACCAGGCCACCTTGCTATAAGAATGTTCACCAAACTGGAAAAATGAGAAACATGGAAAGTAGTGAATTTTTTCAGAGTTAATGTATCTTCTTCTTTTTTTTTTTTTTTTTTTGTCTTTGAAGCGCATTCCTTTCCCTTTTTAAATTATTTTTGGCTTCGATGAACTATCCTTTCACAAATGGTGAGGTCAGTAGGTAGTAGGTTCTTGTTCTGTTTGGTGGTTTACGTCTTACAGGTAACATCAGACTTGGGATCGGTCACCCAGACTGCTCCTGCCCTGTTATTTCAAATTCTCCTGGAGGGTGACTTCCTGCGAACCATTCTCCTCCGACTTTCACAGCAGCGACATGCTTGTGACCGGTACTGGTATTGACTGTCGTTGATTGACTGGATTGATACGGACACATCAAAACGGCCCAGAGTCATGTTCTGAGACACGTGTCTTGTTTCAGTTTGCCTGTAGTTCTGGTGGGCTTTCCAATTTAGAGAAGCTGGTACTTCAACGTGCATTCTCATCGCTGAACCTCTCCTTGCAAAAAATTCTCACCCCCCCCCCCAAGTCTACAATGATCCACTTTAAGAAAAAAGGGGAAAAAACCTCTTAGGATGAATGCTCTCAAGATTTCCATCTCTCAACGCTTTGTGTCGACCTCTCCAAAATTACTAAGCGCTTAGAGAAAGGGCGCCTTTGCCAGGCTTCCTTCATTTGTCTCAAAAAATGCCTTGTTAGCAGCAGCCCGTCGTCCATCCAGATCTGCCCTCCTCCTCCTTAATAGGCGGGTTAATTCGGTATAACGAAAAGGTCAGTGGACCGGGAGTCAGGATGTATGGATGTGCCAAGTGATATTGTGAATAATATTGAGGTAATGTTTTAATAGGCGAGCGGAAATCACTCCTCGGGTGAGAGGTCCTCAGCCTCAGTGACCGGGAATAGCACCACTCCCTCCCCTGCCAGCCGACCCCCTCCTTCCGTTCACTCCTTCTTATCCCCTAAAGCAAATCTTTCTTGGGGTGCCCGGGGGGCTCAGCGGTGGAGTGTCTGCCTCGGGCTCAGGCCATGATCCTGGGGACCTGGGATGGAGTCTTCCATCCGCCCCCCCCGCAAGGAGCCTGCTTCTCCCTCTGCCTGTGTCTCTCATGGATAAATAAATGAAATCCCTTAAAAAACATTTATTTATTTGAAAAAAATATTTATTTAAATAAAATTATTTAAAGCAAATCTTTCTTTTTTACCTGGAATTTCCCCAAGTGCACCTCCTCTGTCCCCGTTTCGGGGCTATCTTCTCTCCTGGGTTCAGTTAATAGTTCCGAGGTTCACTTCGCTCTCCTTGGGGACAGCATCCTGGGGACAGCTTCCCGGGGGACAGCATCCCAAGGGAAAGCATTCCTGAGGACTGCATCCCGGGGAACAGCATCCTGGGGGACAGCATCCCTGGGGGACAGCATCCCAGGGGAACAGCATCCCGAGGGACAGCATCCCTGGGGACCTGCAGGCCACTGCGCCCAAGCACCCCTTCCCCCTCCCCCTGACTCCCCCCCTTTCCCCCCTTCCCCCTGCACATTCCTCCTCCCCCAGCCACACCCTGCCACACCGTCCCTTTGGTTGCAGGCGCCGGTGGCCCGCCGTCAGTTATTTGTCCTTGATGAAGGGTCGTCACCCCGGCCCCAGCAGCTCCTGAGTGTGAGGGACCCTGGGCCTCCCGCACAGCATGCCTGGCCCCTGGGGATCTTCCCTCTATCTGTCCCCCACCCCCCCGGCCACCAGCAGGCTGTGTCCCTGGGCCTGTGGCCTGTTAGGGCTTCCACCCGCACCCCCGTCCCCTGTGCCTGCTGCGTGTTGTCTGTTGGGAGCAGCGTGGCCGGGGTGACCCGAGTGCCCGCGGGGCTGCGGCTGCGCTTCCAGCGCTGCCTGGACACCGAGGGCGAGGTTGGCACAGCCTTCCCCGAGGATGTCACGGATGCCATGGCCTTGGTGCTCGCGTGTGTGAGTAGGCGTGTGTGAACGTGTGCATGTGAATGCATGTGTGTCTGTGCGTGAGTGCGCGCGTGTTAGTGTATGTGCATGTGTGAGCTTGCCTGAGTGTGTGTGCGTGCATGTGTGTGCATGTGTGTAGGCTTGTATGCATGTGTGCGGGTGTTCATGTGAGTGCGTGTGTGCTTGTGTGTGCATGCCTGTGCATGTTAGTGTGTACCCGCGCGTGTGCACGCGTGCGTGCACGTGCGTGTGCCTGTGTACAAGTGTGTGCATGTGGGTGCATGAGTGTACATGTGCATGTGTGCGTGCGCGCCTGAGTGCGTGTGTGCATGTGTGTGAGTGTGCGCGCGTGTGTGTAAGGGTGTGTGCACGTGTGTGTAACTGAATGCGTGTGTGCATGTGTGCCTTGTGCGTGTGAGTGCGCGTGTGTGCCTGTTCGTGCTGAGTGCGTTTGTGTGTGTGCCTGTGAGTTTGAGTTTGTGAGTGCGTGTGTGTGCACGTGCATGTGTGAGAATTGTGTGTGCGCGTGTGTGTGCGTGTGCATGTGTGACTGCACGTGCGTGTTTATGTGAGTGCGCTGTGTGCGTGTGAGTGTGCGTGCGCGTGTGTGAGTCCGTGGGTGCGTGCGCGTGTCGCCAGGGCCTGGGCCGTCCCCCGGATCCGAGCCGGCGCGGGGCGTCCTCGGGCCTCTCCTCGGTGCCGAGCCCCGCCCAACCTGCCGCATCGAATCCCCTGGTTTCTGCTGTTGGGGCGATGTCCCTCCCACCCCGGCCAGGCCCACCTGCAGGAAAGTGGCCCCGGCCCGGCCCCAGCTTCCCCCAGGTGTCGGGGCCCCGGAGGCGCATCGGGAAGGTGTGAGGAAGTCCTGCAAAGATGCTGTGAGCCTCCCTGCCCGAGGAGCATCGCCGGTTACACCCGCAGACCCCAGGACCTGGGGTGTGGACAGGATGCAGGCGGCTTCATATTCTAGAAGATGGATTTTTCGGTGAATTAGAATCACCCAACACAATACAGTAAAAATGATGCTTTGTTTTAATTTTAATTTTTTTTTAAAGCAGCACATGGAAAGCCTGGGAAACTGCACAACTGTCGTGAGAACCAAATATGATGTGAATAAATGTATTTTGTAATTTTTAAATACTCCAGATAATAAAAGGTAATAATAAAAAAAAAAGTCAAGTGGAAGCAAATTTGGTTCTAATCTGCGGCCTAATGAGTGTGCTGTGCTTAAACAGTAGCGGTCAGCCTGCCGATGTATTTTTACTTCATAAGATTTCTGATGTCTTCAATATTTCTTAGTCACTCATTTTATTAGCAGCCACATCAAATCTACATCCAAAACGATTTAAACAGTCGTTCAACACATTGTAAAGTCATCATGAAACTAAAAGGATTTGGGGGAGACACCCAGGAATCCTCCGAGGCCATTACCGTCGTGTGTCCTATGTGACTCTGGTTATCTCGTGAGAGAAAGAGGCAGATACTAAGGAAACACAAACGTAAGAAAAAAATATTGTTAAACCAATAAGGGAAAAATCATGCAAAGAAACAGTAAAATTAAACTAAAAAACTGAGGGCAGAGGGCAGAGCTTGTTTCTGGGAAAGGGGCAACGATGCGTCTTCCTGTAAAGTCAACGGGAAAGGATGGGGAAGGCTACAGACATACTTTAAGGTGAGAAAAGAGACTAAAGGTAATGCTTTTCGGAAGACTTTTATCTTCTTAGAAACGTAGTAAATTATTTTATCCGCTGCTTTGGAGGTGGGTTTACTGTTTCAGGGTCAGTAGAAAAAGTTTCAATACCCATTGGGGAGAGGGCAATAAAAAATAGATTTTTTAAATTATACTTATCACCAACAGTAGTCTATCAATAAATAAAAAAATAAAGACAGTGGACTTTTCTTTCAAAATATTGCAAGAACATCCTCTAACGATCTTCGTTTAGGTCAGAGAATATTTGGTAGGCCAAGTAATTTCTATTACTAATTCTGTGTAGACAGTTTTGTTTATTAAATATACATTAGAGGAAATGATTTTTCTCCCTTTAGAGTCTAGACTTAAGGCACTGTAGACTGATTCCTTTAAATATATGGAAACTAGCTATGTTTATTTTATGAGTTAGAAAGTCTCATAACTCTCAAGGCCCATCTCCAATTTGTATCTCCAAAGCTTTTCTTTTTTTTACACAAACCAGATTAAACATATAATCTCTTTTCTGCAAACCATAGGCTATTTACCCAAACCAAACAAAGATATTTGAGCATGTTAATTTTAGTGTGGTTTAAAAATCGTGGCTGGACTATGCACATGGGGCGTGCTTTGGATACCATACTCCACTTTAACCCTTCTAGATCATTTGCTTTTTTTCATACCTGTTTTTGAGGAGTATTCTTATTAGCAATCAGATTCAAAATCTATAGAAATGCCGTGTTTCCCCTGGAGAACAAAAGTGAAAAATCTGGAGGTTATCTGTGGCCTGAAAGGATGTGCTGTTGGTGAAGGACCAGGGCTCAGATTTGATCTTGGATTTGATCTACAAAGCACAAAGTGAAGTTGTAGTGAATGGAAGAAGTGTGCACATTCGATTCAGATCATTTTAATTGCATTATAGTTGTTTGTGTAGATAGTTTTTTGCTTGTTTGTTTCTAGAATATTCAATTAAGGACAAAAACTAGAATTAGCTTAAATGTTGGTCAAGTTACAAAAATAATTAAGTTGGGGGGATCCCTGGGTGGCTCAGCGGTTTTGCACCTGCCTTTGGCCCAGGGCGCTATCCTGGAGTCCCGGGATCAGGTCCCATTTCGGGCTCCCAGCATGGAGCCTGCTTCTCCCTCCTCCTGTGTCTCTGCCTCTCTCTCTCTCTCTCTCTCTCTCTCTCTCTGTCTATCATAAATAAATAAAAATAAATCTTTAAAAAAATGATTAAGTTGGGCATCTCGGTGGCTCAGTTGGTTAAGCTTCCACCTCTTGATTTTGGCTCAGGTCATGACCTCAGGCTCATGGGATCCAGCCCTATTTCCGCCTCAGCGTTAGTACGGTGTCTGCTTCTTTGTCTCTCTGTCCCTCCCTGATTCACTCCTGCTCTCTCTTTCTCAAATCAATAAATAAGTCTTTAAAAATTAAATTAAATTAAAAACGGTTAAATATTTTAGAACAGCATATCCATGCAACCACTAAAAACCTGGTAAGTCTATGTACAGCAATGGAAATGATCACAAAGTATTCAGTAGAAACACACAAATGAACAATAACAACAAAAATTAAGATGCAGAACAGGACATAGAGTAAAATTTTATGTAACAGTTACCTCTGGGAATATAACTAAAGGGAGTCAAGAAACTTTCACTTATCGTATAGGTATTGTATTTATTATATGGACTTATATATTTATAATATAGATATCTACACTGAACGTTTACAGAGTACTTCATCAGATTTGTAATGAAACAAAACAAACTTTTACTAGGAAATTTATTGAAGATGAGAATAGTCTTCTATTTTTATACATTGGTGATTTCCATATAAAAGTAGTAAATATTTATTTTGTTGTAATTAATTTACTAGGGGCACCTGGGTGGCTCAGCCGGTTAAGTGTCTGCCTTCGGCTCAGGTCACGATCTCAGGATCCTGGGATCGAGCCCCACATCGGACTCTTTATTCAGTGGCGAGTCTGCTTCTCCTTTTCCTTCTCCCTCTGTGATTTCTCTCTCTCTCAAATAAATATACAAAAATCTTCAAATAATTCATTGACTAAAGTATAATTCTCTCCCATTATTGTCATCTAGAGGTGTCCAGATATACAATGTATAATTCCATCCACTTTTGTTTTTTTTTCTGTTAAAACTTCAAACTTTCTACTTAGAAGGATTTAATAGTAAACAGCCTGGTTGGAAAGTACCTAGGTCTTGAAACTCAAAAGTCTCATTGATGAGAAGCAACAGTAACATGTGATAACTGGGTAGAAATGCAAATACGCTTCACTTCAGTTCTACTGAATCAGAACCTTTATTTTAACAAGATTCCCATTAAAGATTAAGAAGCACTGCTCCAGAGGACTGATTTTTAGTCTATGATTTTATAACAAGCATCTTATTTTTATTCAGATCATATGTTTATGGAGAGCCTGAAAATGTAGGGGCAGAGAAGATCGATAGAGATTAAAAGGGCTACTGTCTTTGATTTGTCCCCATATTACCTTTCTAGAGTTCATGGCTCCAATCTTTTCTTCTATTTGAAATCACTTTAGAACATATTACAAACACAGAAGTTCACAAATCTGAGTATACAGCTCGATCCCTAGCCTCATAGAAAACAGCATGATCATCTATGGTTTTGACTCTCGAAGTGAAACTAGCTATTAAGACATATGCCATGCATAAAATATGCTGTCTGTAAAACATTTATTTGTTCCTATTTAAGTGAAAAGTCAGAAAGTAAAAGTCAGGTTGAAATGAAATGTGTTCAGAGTGAAATAAGTGAGGTGGGGCTCCAACATGGGGGAAAATCCACATACCAGAAGTGCTATGCTTTGAATGTATCAAGTATTTGGAATAAAGTAAAGAAAACAAGGACTCCTAGCAATAGGGATCCACACTGTCACCTCATTTAATCACTCTTTTTCTATTAATTTATGTCCCACGATATTTAAAAAATGTGAAATAATGTTGCCTGTCAACTGTGGCCAGTAAAAGCTTTGGAATTTGTGAATGAATAAATGCAAGCCTCTTCTGAGTATGGAAACTTCCATTTCCTGTAATACTTCAGATTAGATGGCCTGAAAACTCTTCTCCACAAAGCAAAGGGAAATGCTGAGCAAAATGTAATAATATATGTACTCGAAAATTCACAGCTATACTAGCAAATATAAGTGAAATCCCCAGGATGCTAAAGCAAAGAGGTCATTAAAAACCAGAGTGGTCCACACAACAACTGACACCAGGGAGCCTTGGGGAAATTATTGCTATCAGTAACCTGGAGTCTTGGGGTCTGATGTGCAGAGGAGAGTAAGTGACAACCTGGGCAGAATGAAGGCTTGGAACTGATGTCTCACACAAAGTCAGGATGTGCCAAAGACGACATTCTCAGTGAAAGGGTCAACTTAAAAAATATACACATCAGAGCAAGGAGGAAATTATGGACCTTATATCTGGAGACCGGGCATGCGTGGAAAAATGAGTCTCCCCCCCTAAGAATTTATAATCATGGGCCAAAGATCACATTCTTAGAGTTCAATTTCAAGCACCTATGTTTTTTAAGAGACCAGAAATTAGAATAAAGTGTTTGGAGGCTAATGATACTCCTAAAGTTTCTGGCCAAAGCAAATTGAAATCCTCTCTTCAGAAATAAATTTCTTAATACAGACTACACAAGATTCCTATGAGGAGAGCCTCAGATGACTTAAGAGTCAGCAGGCTAAAGAGCCGAAGCATCAGATAATACGACTATTATATATCGATGATAACATAAGCGTGTTTAAAACAAGGAGAGATATCAATTTAAAAGGAAAACAAGTTACAATGAAAAAAGAATAACTAGGTAAGAAAAACAACATCTAAAAATGAAAAGTATAATTATGGAAACATAAAAATTTCACCCAATGATTTTTTTTAAGATTTTATTTATTTATTCATGAGATACACAGAGAGAGGGAGAGAGAGGCAGAGGCACAGGCAGAGGGAGAAGCAGGATCCCTGCAGGGAGCTCATTGCAGGATTCGATCCCGGGACTTCAGGATCATGTCCTGGGCCAAAGGCAAGCGCTAAACCACTGAGCCACCCAGGGATCCCCTCACCCGATGAATTTAATAATAGATTAGCCCCGGACAAGGAGAGAATAGTGCCCAGAAGAGATTATTCAGAATGTACATCCAAAAAATAGAACGAGAGAAAGCATGAAACAGGGGCTAGAAGTCACAAGTCTAGTAAGTGTTACAGAGGATGAGAATAGAAATAATGAGGAAAAGACAATGCTCTCAGAAATAATGGCTGAGAAATTTCAAGAATGGGTGGAAGAGGGGATCCCTGGGTGGCACAGTGGTTTAGCGCCTGCCTTTGGCCCAGGGCACAATCCTGGAGACCTGGGATCGAATCCCACATCGGGCTCCCAGAGCATGGAGCCTGCTTCTCCCTCTGCCTGTGTCTCTGCCTCTCTCTCTCTCTCATGAATAAATAAATAAAATCTTTAAAAAAAAAAAAAAAAGAATGGGTGGAAGATATATTTCCCTTACTCTAGATTCTCAAAGACATTATAAATTAAAAAAAAAACCCACACCCATCCATATGGTAATGTAATGATAGCATTTAAATTACAAAATTATTTATTTATTTATTTATTTATTTATTTATTTATTTATTCATTTATTTATTCATGAGAGACACAGAGAGAGAGAGAGAGAGAGAGAGAGGCAGAGACACAGGCAGAGGGAGAAGCGGGCTCCATGCAGGGAACCTGACATGGGACTCGATCCCAGGTCTCCAGGATCACACCCTGGGCTGAAGGCGGCATTACACCGGTGAACCATCTGGGCTGCCCACAAAAAGATTTTTAAACAAAGTCATATTATCACAAAAGAACGATACTGAAACAGCAGGTTTTTTTCAATGGAACGGTGTCGTTAGAGAGTTAACAGAGCTGCAGCCTACAATTCTATACCCAGCTAAAATATCATTCAGGATTGAGGACAAAATAAACTCAAATAATCAAACTGTGAGTTTCCACTAGCAGCTTCCTGCTTTACTTCCTACTCACAAAGTAATGAAGAGTGCACATTTTTGGAAGAAGAAACATGAATTTAGAAGCCAATTTCAGGAAGCATAGTAAGGAAGACAACATGTTAACAATGATGATTATATAAAATAATAATGATATCTAATTATAGGGCAATAAATACCAGGTTTAACTAAATTACCAAACAGCTATAGCACAGAAGATGGAAGGCTGTAATCAGTGTTAAGCATTCTCAGCTGTTTGTATTATTCTACAGAAGAGTAAATATACTGATCATCTTTAAGCTGCTTAAACTTTAAACTTTTTCTAACGTTCCTTATTAAAATGTTAAGAGGAATCAGTTACAGAATAGAAGGAGAATGTACAAAGGTCAAATTAGAAGCTGGGGAAAATTACCATAAAGAAAACTCGAAGCATTATAAAATATAAAGAAAAAAATATAAAGAAAGAGAGGAGAAAAAACTGCAAATAGAAAAGAAAAATTAGAAAATACTCCATCTGATAGGAAAATAATCCTTAATTCTGGAGACAGAAACTATCAGATGATACAAATAAAAACAGGGAACCTCGCCCAAGCACCCAGCCCTAACACCACAGACCTTCCCCAGGTGGAGTTAAGGGTGCAAGGTGGAACCCTACCTAATGTTTAATAGGGTCCTGTCAGTGTTGCTTGATTGCTAAACCACTGAGCCACCCAGGGATCCCCTCAATAATTTTTTAAAAATTTAATAATTTTTTATTAAAAAAATATTTGCTGACTCAATAAATTTAAGAAAAAAATTACACTTTATTAGAATATTATGGGGTAGCTTACAGATAAAGAATGTGAGAATTAAAGTCCCTGCTATCGGGAAAGACAGAAACCAGGGTGAGAACGAATGGCCGTTTCCTTTAGAGCCAAACACCCAGAAGGAAGATTCTCCATCCTTGTTCTCTCAGGCTTCAAAGCACCAACCTGACTGGCCCAGGGGGTGGATGATTTGATAAATGGGTGCACTAAGAGTACAAGCCATCGGGACAAAGCAGGAGGGATGAGCAGCGCTTCCCAAAGGAAAATCAAGGAGAAAGGAAGGAGAAAGAAATCCTAAACTGGAAAAAAAACAATACAAAGGTAATTTGAGTCTTGATGCTGGATCTTTGTCCAGGTACAGCAGCAATTTTTATATGATATTTGACTCAAGGGGAATACACATTTCTAGAATTGTTATTAATTTTTCTCTCTCTCTCCTTAAGCATTTAGACCAGTGATAACAAATCAAATGACTGCTAGCACCAGACAACTCAAGGAAACAAGTAAAGCGCTGTTGGAATATGATGATAAATACGAACTGACTCTCAGTGTCAGGAATAAAATGCAGAATGGTGAAGGTAAAGAAAAACTGCAAATGCCCGGACCCAACGCAGAAAAAGCAGTGGTTACTCAGCTCGAGCTGATTGTTGGAGCCAGGTCTTTTTCAAGAAAGAAAAATCAAGAGTCAGGAATCCATGCAAAATAGCCCAATATTTCTCTTGATATCACATTTCAACTGATATTGACAACTGATAAAATTTTCTAAATACTGTGTGTAGCAATACCAGATTGATCAATTAGACACAACTGCAGGAGCAATCCTGTCCCCGGCCTCTGTGGGTTGTGGTTTGTGGCTCGGTGGCTTGTGCCCCGTGTTGTCTGTCCATGTTCATGGGAGAGAACTGAAACTGCATTTCCCATTCCCTCGTCCTATCCTTTGGGCTGTTATCGGTGGTACATTGTAGCGTGTACAAGCACACACACACACTAGACAGTACAAGTTAACACTGCTGCGTTTCCTTTAGATAGTTGATTATCTTCTAGAGAATTTAAATATAGGAAGTAATATCTATTATTTGTACCTTTATTTTTATATAACTCCTATATTTTTTTCTTGATAGACATTTTTTAAGACAGATTCACAGCAATATTAAACAGAAAGTAGAGAATCCTAGTATATCCTGCCCGCACCTCCCTCCTCCATGCACACATACACAAACAGCCTTTCCTACAATCAGCGTCCCCCAGGACGGTGGTACATTTGTCACAAGTGATGAATCTCCTCTGACACATGGTTTTCACCCAAAGCCCATAGTTCACATCAAGGCTCACTCTTGGTGGTATACGTGCTCTGGGTTTGGACAAATGCCTACAAACAGACAGTTACCATCACAGTTTCAGACCGAATAGTTTTACTCTCCTAAAAATTCACTGTGCTTCATCTAGTAACCACCCTTTCCCCCCAGCCCCGGCAAACACTGACCCTTGAACTATCTCCATAGTTTTGTCTTTTCCAGAATGTCATATGCATGGTTGAAATCCTACAGTATGCAGTCTTTCCAGATTGGCTTCTTGCACTTAGTAACAGCATTTAATTGTCTACCTCTTTTTAGCATGGAATAGTTTCCCATCATCCAAACGTACCACTGTTTATTTATCCATTCACCTTCTGAAAGACACCTTGATTGCACCCAAGTTTTGAGAATTGTGAATAAAGTTGATATAAACACCCATGTTTAAGATGTAGTGTAGACATAAGTTTTCAGTTCCTTTGGGTAAATACCAAGGAGCAGGATTGCTGAAAAATAGTATGGAGTTTTCCTCAAAAAAATTAAAAATAGAACTACTATAAGATCTAGCAATCCTACTTTGGATATTTATCCAAAGAAAACAAAAATACTAGCTTGAACAGATACCCGCATTCCCGCCTTTTTTGCAGCATTTTTACAATAGGCAAAATATGGAAGCAACCCAAGTGTCCATCCATAGATAAATGGATAAGTAAGCCATATATATTCGCATATACCCAATACTCTAGGTAGGTGGGTTTATTCTAAGGCAATGACCATCTAAAATTTCACTTTAGATAAGCAGGTAACTGGGACTCTGACCTGAGGTAGAATTTTGGGAAGAGAAACAATGGCCCACCGTGGCATGAGGAAAGGGGGGCCAATTGGAAAGTCCAAGGCCAGAAAGGAAAGCAGGGGCGCCTGGGTGGCTGCGGGTGAAGCGTCTATTCTCAGCTCAGGTCATGACCTCAGGGTCCTGGGGTCCAGCAGTGTCAGGTTCCCTGCCCAGTCGGGAGTCTGCTTTTCCCTCCCTCTCTGCCCCTGCTCCCCCAGCTTCTGCTCACTCTCTCGCTCTCTCTCTCCAATAAATAAAATCTTTAAGAAGAAAAAAAACGAAGAAAGCAAAGACAGAGTATAGCTTATCAAGTCTAAAGAAGGTGAGCAAAAGGCATCAGTTATTAAATAATAAAAGTAAACAGGTTGGGATAAATATGCAGGGGGAAACTCCTCCAGAAGTGACAGAGAACAGGAATACTGTGGGGACTTCATGGTCTGGCCTTTGGTCAAGGAACAAGTTACCAATGAAGGTTCAGCAAAACGCCTGAAAGTACATCCAACAATCAAGAATAATTTCACCAAATATACACCCGGGTCCTCACTGAAAAGATGTTATTTGGATTTTTGTTGCTGTTTTCTACTAAAAATTTATAAGTTTTTTAAAGGTAAATGGGGGGGTACTTAGGACTCAGGATAATCCTTATTTAAATGTTTCACTAGCAAACTGATGCTAATTATTAATTTATCTTTCTAGAGAAAAATATTCTTTAAACATATACCATATATATCGCTTTCGGACGATCTATAGATCATCTCAGCTCTTTTTCTTTGACATTTTCATTTATTTTTTTAAAGGTTTTATTTATTTATTCATGAGAGACACAGTGGGAGGCAGAGACACAGGCAGAGGGAGAAGCAGGCTCCCTGCGGGGAGCCCCGATGCGGGACTTGATCCTAGGACCCTAGGGAGTCATGGCCTGGGCTGAAGGCCAATGCTCAACTGCTGAGCACCCCCAGTATCCCATATTTTTGTTTATTTTTACTTGAGTATAGTTGACACTCAATGTTATATTAGTTTCAGGTGAATGAAATAGTGATTCAACTTCTTTATGCATTATACGATGCTCACCACCGATGTTTCAGCTCTTTTTAAAAATTATTTGTTTCTTCTTAGAAATTGGCCCTCCTTAGACCCATCTAATCCAGACATGGCCTAGTATCATTTTAAAGACTGGACGTGATGGTTGAGTTTTAATGAGCAAATGAAATTTCAAGAAAGAGAAAATAATTTCAACTCAATTTATCTGCCTTAAAATAAAAACAAGTAAAAATGGAATTATACTTGAAATAAACAAAAGGTGTAACATTTACACAGAGAAGTAGAAACCCTTCATGGAACTGCTGCATAAAAAAAATATGAGAGTGAGGAGCAACTCCGTTTCATACTGTGCAATTTAAATGTACTGGAAGTAATTAAAGCAGATGTAATTGAAACTGTTTCTGCACCAGGGTTCAGTGAGGTCATTTAAATGTTGCACTAGAAAGTTCTCAAATTATTCTTAAGCAAAACAGAGGCCTCAGATTGTGACCCGTCGATGCAGGTGAACTCAGGTGGTCTGAGGGAATGAGACATCGGGCCAGCAGCACCTGCCGCAGAGTGCCCGGGGGGGACAGCACAGGGCTGTGAGAGCCCGGTGTTTGTGGGAAACGCCAGGTTCCTACTAGCAGCTCCCCTACAACAGGAACCGTAATATCACAGGATGCCAAGCCCGGCTAGTTGATGCCAGAAATTTTGGGCAACTAGTTCCCCTGGAAGCAAAGTCTAAAAATATTGGAATGTCACTTCAAAAAGGGTTCTTTGGACTAAAGCAGACATTTTCAGTGGCTTCATAGCATCAGTGGCTACGTACTCGGAAGGCTACAGCGGGAATTCCAACTGGGCTTAAGTTGTATTCACGCAAGATTGAGAAACGTCTAGGAAAGACTGGAGACGTTGGGCCACCTGGGCTCTGTTTGTAGTCCTCCAGGGTAGGAGTCATCCAGGAGAAAGGTTTCAAGATGAATAATGATGTCTTGCCTGTAATACAGGTAACTCTCTGGCCCCCAATGGACATTGGCTGCCTAGGGACAGAAAAGGATGCAAATGCCCTGTTGGGTTCCACTGATACGAGTTGCCCCATAATGGCAGCTTTGGCAGTGACAGGAGTCCATAGGGGGCAGTGTGCAGCATGTTCACAGCTGGAGGGATACACAGACTTGCACATCCAGAGCTCTTTGCTGTAGTCGTTGGAAGCCTGGGCCACCTCCCATAGACATTGCCTCCAGAAATGAAGAGTAGAGGAAGACTGTATCCTCTATCGTTCGCTACAACAGTCTTACTGCGGATCATGCCCAAGGCAAGCCTTGTAGATTATAAAATGATTTAGAGCTAGGCTGAACAAGGATACGGGCCTCTTCATGCAATTTGAGGAGAGGAAAACAAACGAATTTTTTCCTGCACCTGTACTGCGACCTTCTGCTGAGTGGCCTGGGGAAACCATTTACATCTGCAGGCGTTCAAAAGCACGGCAAGATCAGAGTCAGGAATCATTTGCAGACCACACTTCTGCGAATGCTTTGGAAATGGAATTTGAATTTTTTAAAAAACATCCAATCAGCCCAAGAACCTATACCAGGTAATGGGAGTTACACATGTTGTCATGGGCCATTTTAAGCCAGCACCACCCCAGAATCTTTGCAGTCCTGGGAACAGTAATCATCCAGTGAACAGCACATCTAGAAACCGGGGAACTCGGTTTTATTGTCTCTGTTCTGTTCTTTTGTTTCACGCCGGCCCTGAGCATTTTGTCATTGTGCCTTTTATTAACTTAACACCATTTTGGTTATAACATATTATCGTGGGACAGGTTTCGGTGCATATCTTTATTTGGGATCTCATTCCAACGTTCAGAACCTTTTTAAATAAGTAACATATTTAAAATATTAGTCTTTAAAAAAAAAAAAATCCCTGATGCCTCTTACGAGGAAATGTTGCCTTGTATAGGGAAGGTGTCCTTGAAAAATACCAAGGTCTTCAGGAGAAGCTTATCAATCTACCTTTTTGTTTTTTTTAAGATTTGTTTAGTTATTCGAGAGAGAGAGAGAGAGAGTGAGTAAGCGAGCAGGGGCTAGGGGCAGAGAGTCTAGAGCAGACTCCCCACTGAGCGTGGAGCCCAATGCAAGGCTCTATCCCAGGACCCGGAGATCATGACCTGAGCAGAAATCCAGAGTCAGCCGTTGACCACCCAGGAGAGCCCCCAGGCGCTCCTATCCAACGACTTCTTAAAAAGCATACAGAGGTCACGGAGAGGTTTCAGAAGAATCAAAGGGATGTTTAAAGAGTTGGAAAACAATAGCTATGTAGAGAGGCTGAGAACACTGGGATTTCGTTTGGGGGAAAGAGACAACTCTAAGGGGAATTATTCTTTTAAAATAAGAAAGGCTATTACAAACAGGTTGATGACCAGTTGTTTCTCATCTGCATTTAGAGCAAGATACGAGAGAGGGGTTGGAGGGTGAGCACTGGGGAGTCAGGCCAGCTGTTAGAATTTGGGGTTAATGAGGGAGGGTAACCCTACAATGGCGCAGACATCGTCGAACACATTCCTGTGCGTATTATTCGATGCAAACAATAAGCGGCAAAATTTAAAATTCAAAAAGTTGTCCAGAGGTTTCTCAAGATCCCTCTGTTGGTCTTCGAACAGGAGAACAAACATCAATATTTCTTCTTCATCATCATCCCTTTGTCTTCATAATATGGCCTCATCGCCAAGTGGTCATTAACTGGTTCTTCCTCACGTCCATTTGTTTCATTGAATTTAGCTTCACTTCCTAGGGTCTCCGCGTGCCTGGTAGGTAGAGGAAGTAGGAGGTGAATAAGGTCAGCGATTTTAAGACATCTTGTGTGGCAATAAAATCTTTTGCCATCAGTCGCACAGGTGAGGGGAGCTGCTCTGGTTACCTGGGAGGGAGGCAAGGCCAAGGGGCACGGTGGGGGCAGACGCCTGTGAACTCCGCTCCCACTACCTTCCCTCAATACCTGCCCTTCCAATAGCCCCCAAGACACCCTGGACAGACCCGTATGACGTTTTGAGCATAGTCTAAAAATCACTGACCCAGGTAAAAATGACACATTAACACCCTCGTGGTGTTTTATGGCTCATAAAATGATTTAAAGTATATTATCTGTGTCCTTCCTGCCTCAGCATTCAGGGTCTATTTCAGCAAATCATTTAAAAGCATCTGGTAATAACTTTTTAAAGGTGACTGACTATCAGTCTAGTTCTATTAGTTATAACGAGGAAAGAAAAGATAGTTTAATGTAGAATGGCTTTCTTTCTTCACCAAAAATTATGGTGGGGGGGGCATTTTTACTTCCATCACTTTAGACAACATGTGAGATGAAAAGAGCATATACTGATTAAAAGTACAAGAGAAAATTCTACCGTAAGAGACATTGATATTGGAGCAGGGACAACCTCTCCATTCGGGACACAGTAGGCCCGCAAGACTTCTCAGGGTGTGTGAAAAGCTTTCACGCTTTGTAAAATCAGAATTTAGAAAATGAACAAGGTCAAAGAAAATGGCTTCATGTATAATATTAACATGTGTTTTGGTCACCTCTTATTTCTCCCATCGCTAGGGGAGGGATTCCTGACCTTGGATTTTGGCAATGGCCAAAAGGCCCCCCTTGTGGCTGTGCTCAGAGCACAGTGGAGGCCTCACAATCACATGAGGTCAGGTGTGCCCCCCCCCCCGCAGGAGATTGTGATTGGCTAGTTTGAATAATTCCACAGGCTGGCCGGGACCTGGAAGCCACTGCTCAGGGCCACGCAAGGCCTGTGCTTGTCTCTCTGACAAAGAAGGTGGTTGGGCGGCCGGCTGGCTGTGGGAGCAGAGCACGGAGCAGAACTTAGGGTCACGCGGTTCACGGCCCTCTGAGTTTCACAGGCTGTCAAGGAAGCCCGTGGTGGTGAGCTTCTGGGAGTCCTACACCACACATATTGGTCTGGATACCAATCCAGTCATAAAATATAAGTTTTTTTGTTTTTTTTAATGGTGGAAGAGACATAAAAGCAAAAGTGCGCAGGGCTCATGAAAGTCCTAGGTGGTCCTACTTGAGAATGAGGCATATCGAACTAGCCTCCCCACCCCCGTCCGTCTCAGAAGGAAACCAGTCCCTTAGTTAGCTTCGATATCCTTCACGATCTGGCTCTATTCTTAAAGTCCGCGTTTAAAAATGATGAAGTCCAAACACCAAAAGTTAGTTCACGAAGGACCGGCCGGTGAACTGTTTAGGGTCAGATTATGTGATCGATGTGATTTTCTTTCCTGACAAGGTATTATATCTAATCATATTCCTCAATCTCTCTGACCTATAAATTTCTTATATTTAAAGATTTATTTATTTATTTATTTATTTATTTATTTATTTATTTATTGAGAGAGAGCAAGGAGAGGAGCAGAGAAAGAAAGCAGACTCTGCACGGAGCACAGAGCCTAATCCGGGGCTCCATCCCACCGCCCCAAAATCATAACCTGAGCTGAAATCAAGAGTTGGACACTTACCAGACTGAGCCACCCAGGCGCCCCTGTAAGTCCCTTATATTTAAAGAAATGTTACAAAGATTAAATCAACAGAGAGGGGAAAACACCTCCCACAGTGTCCAGCAACCGTTAGTTGGATATGAATCAATACTATGATGAAGTCTGCCTAATTTTACAGTTTCTGAACATTCTTTAGAGATTTCACCTGGCATTACTAGGCACTGAAATTTTATCGAATGAATGGATGGGTAGGTAAATACATGAACTCACATACACGCAGGAGTCCTTGTCTTTACTCACATGTTCCTTATCCAGAATGTTCTCTCCACTCCACGTAGCTAAGTTCTGCCCTTCTACAGGAAACCAACTGAAATTTCAGCTCAGTAAATGATGTTTTAACAATCTAGTTCCCTTTGAAACCTTCTCTGAACTTCTAGAGGATTTATTCTTTTTAAGGCACTCATTTTGTCTCTTTATTTTTTAAAAGATTCTACTTATTTATATTCATGAGAGACACAGAGAGGCAAAGACACAGGCAGAGGGTGAAGCAGGTGCCCTGCGGGGAGCCCCATGTGGGACTCGATCCCAGGACCCCAGGATCACGCCCTGAGCCACAGGCAGGTGCTCAATCGCTGAGCCCCCCAGGGGTCCCTAAAGCACTCATTTTAAGCTGAAACTACAATGCCTTCATTATTAACTCTTTAGATTATCTCCTATCTCCCTAAACTGTAGAACTGTAAATATTAAGGGATAAAGATTACACCTGCTTGTTTCCTTAGACCTGGTTCCGTTTCCTGCTCAGAGTAGGAACTCAGCCAAAGACAAAGACCAGTCTTCTCCTCCTCATTCTTGCTTCTCCTGCTTGTTTTAGTTGATACCATTCTCATCCCTCCAGGCATTTAGACAAAATCCCAGAGTTTCCAAAGATAAATACAGGGTCCGGGTATCCTGGCGTGAGTACGCTCCCTCCCTGTGGGAGGGCAGTTTTGCTGTCAGAGAGCAAGGATTCGAAGTGAAGGAGGAAGGTTCAGTGGCCTAGACCACTGGCTCCACTACCTCATCCCCGGTGACCCAGGCTTTCCCACCCACCTCTCTGTTCCTTCAGACTTTTTCATCCTCCCATATTGTTCCCCCATCACTGACACTGTTCTGTCTTTGAAGCACCTCCCATACGTGCTCCGGGTCTGTGTTCTCACTACTGTACGTCCTGCCTCCATTAATTCCCCCCTGAGTTATTGAAAAGCCTCTAAACAGGTCTTTCTGTCCCCAGCTTACATCTCTTTCAAGTTATCCTATCCCTTACGACCTGAATTATCTTCATAAAGATAATCTCTGGATCTAAATTTTCAATTGGTTATTTAATATCCGGTTATTTGCAGTATAAAGTCCACGTCCAAATCCTTCTGCCTAGACTTACAAATCTCCTGCAGTATTTCAGTAACTATTTTTCAGTTTATCATGTATCATGTCACATCTTTTGAATGTTGTGCAAACTGGATTCACGACTCTGAAAATCAAACAGTATTCCCTGCTTCTCTGAGCTCCTTCGAGCTTTTTCTATTCAAAATGTCTGTCTGTGAACAGGCCTCATAAATTATATCCCCATCATCCTAAATCTATTTCAGATCTTAAATCTATTAGGCTTTCTTGTATCCCCTTCCGGGAAGTCTTTACCTCCTATTCTCTATGCTTTCTAATTTCTATACATTTTATCCACTCCTCCTTCCAACATTTTCCACAATTTATTATGGAGTAATATGTGATTGTGTGTGCAAGTGTGTGTGGCATTTTCTGCTGGATGGTGAAACTGTTTGACAGAAATCAATGTCTGATTATCCTTCCTTCTCTAATAGTGCTCAGAACAATTCCTTGCCCAAAGTGGGAAGACACTGACAGCTATTGAATTCAGTTCTTCCTGAGCAGAAAGAGGAAAGCCTCTAGGGCCTTAGTGTCAGAAATAAAATATTCCAATTAGATATATTCACCTAAAATGGAACCGAAAGCCAATAAATGTCCTATGCATTATTCCATTAATTATCTTAACATCCTCTTTCAAATTTGAGTGTAGACATTATCTACCCTCATATAAGAAATTTTGAGGTTATTAGAAGAAAAAGCAATAAGTAATAAACTTATCTTCTCTTATAACACCATTTTCAAGTATTTTCTAAGACTAGATGTTTCACAAATAAAGAGTTGCAGGGATATAGGAGTTTTTGAAATACCACGTTAAAGCTGAACCGGTCTCTTCGCCACAGAATTTCAATATATTTTTAATGAATTGTGAATATCAAACAGAGAGAACCAGTATGTAGAATTCTCTATGCATATTGTTGCGCAGAAACCTTTTCTCCCAGTGCATATTGCATATTGATGGACTCTTTGGGAAACCAATCGTCATTAGTGTTAATCTATTTCAACATGAGTTTCAATCTATTGTAGAGACTACATCCTGGTTATAAGAGATAGAACACTTCATTACTAACATACTTATATATGCATATATATAAGCATATCAAAATACCTCTCTGAAAACTTACGATCCAGTCAAAACAGTATTTACCATTGTAAGCCATGCTAAAAATCTCTTATAATATCAAACAAGGCTGTCTCTGTATGGGCCAAAGTCATTATATACTTTGAATAAATGGTCTGATGGTCTTTGGCCAGATGGCCCTGGCAATACCTTGCAATAATGACATTTATGCTGAAGTTAATTCTATGAATGCATTATTTAAAATTTTGCCACGGCAAATAACAGAAATTCACTTGAACTAGCTTAAGCAAAATGGAAATTAAAAAAAAAAAGGAATATGTGAGTGGCTCAAAACACTACACTTTTTCAGTACAAACCAGGAACTAAACAATTTTCATAAATGTATGGGTTTTGTGCATGACTTTTGATTTCGTGGAACCTAGCATTTAGGAGCTGAGAAAGAGGTTAAATAAACTGAAACCACTTAATTTTTTAAGCATTTAATTTTTACCCAATAAAAAAATCCCTTGCTTTACACAGACATCAACTCTATAAATATCTGTGTTGTAGAATTTCCATAATGTTTCCATTTACATAAATCAGCTGTATCCTAAAGTCAGTCACAGCATAAGCAGGAGGTTCTTGGGCAAAGATAAAAGATTAAAGAGGCAGTTTCTCATCACCATCCAAATACTTAATGACAAAAAGACTAAAATTGTTTGATTTGATCATAACTGATTTAAACATTGAACATTGTCTTACTATTGTTTTACTATAAACTGGTGGGTGCCATCATGAATGAGTAACACCTCGTGCACACTGGGAGAAAGTTAGAGTACCCCAGAATACCTGAAAAAGTCTGCTCATTGGAGGCACTAGAACAGTAGCCAAGGTTATTATTTACTATTATCTCAATTCTCAAATTCTCAGTTCTCAAACCTCTAAAATTATGCATTTATTTGCTTTGTTGCTTAGGCATCATAAAGACAGCAAAATCATTAATTGAGACCAAAACCAGCTTATGGAATAAAAATTATATGTAATGAACACTTGAAACTTTTTTTTTTAATTTTTATTTATTTATGATAGTCACAGAGAGAGAGAGAGAGAGAGGCAGAGACACAGGCAGAGGGAGAAGCAGGCTCCATGCACCGGGAGCCCGATGTGGGATTTGATCCCGGGTCTCCAGGATTGCGCCCTGGGCCAAAGGCAGGCGCCAAACCGCTGTGCCACCCAGGGATCCCCCCACTTGATACTTTTTAGTGTATCTTCCAGGCCTATGAGCCATCATCAGTAGGACTCAGAGATGAGTCATGTTTTTCAGCTGATTCAACCATAATATATGTGATCTGAGCTGAGAGCCAGGCCTACTTTTTCCACTTGGTGCGAGGACAAGAAACTGAAAGGTAGCCATCAAGTATCCACGTGTGACTAAGTACCGGGCAAGACCTGGATTGAGCTTCTGTGCGTGGCTGAGTTATAACATCTATTTTAGTAAATGAGGGAGGTCATATTATTTTAGGGAAAGCTGTTCTGCAGGAAAAACAGAATAGCAAAGTGGAGACAAAATAAATTCTCAATGAGAAATAGGAGAAAGAAAAAAGAGGGAGAGAGAGAGAATACTTCCTACAGTTCTGATGACGGACGTCAAATTGCTCTTTCCAGATGTTTCTTCAGGCCCACTTATATTTCAGCTTTTGTGGTGTTTTGAGCCACTCACGTATTCCCCCCTTTTTTTTTAAATTTCCATTTTGCTTAAGCTAGTTCAAGTGAATTTCTGTTATTTACCGCGGCAAAATTTTAAATAATGCATTCATAGAATTAACTTCAGCATAAATGTCATTATTGCAAGCTATTGTCAGGGCCATCTGGCCAAAGACCATCAGGAATGTACCCATGCTTGGATAAGCTGGATTTGATTGCACATTGCAGCCTGGGAAAATGCTCACCAGGGAGGCGTAGACCAGGAGAGTGTGTTAGAACGGACACTTTATAGGATTTGGACCTATGATTTAGAGGGCGGCTTTAAGGAAGTTTGATGTTGCTCTGGACTGACTGCTGTCAGGAAAGGTGAGTGATGCTGTAATTACATCTTATCTAGAATAAGAGAAGACTAGATGGAGGTTAAAGATGTATCCGGTAGAGAAGCAGCAGTCACTCATCTTAGACTGTTCTGGTCATTCTTGTGATGTAGACAATGTGCATGTGTTTTGCATGTTTAGACATGATTACTGAGTGATCTTGTTTTCATTTTGATCCATTATGACCGTAGAGTGGCCTTGTCTTATACTGATATTCTATAAATTGTTTTATGTCCAACTGGAGAATACCATGACCCAGCCGATGGTGTCAGGTGCTGCTTTTCGCTTTCTTGTTGTAAGAAAAATGTGATCTGACTTAATCATCGTTAGGGGGTTAAGTGACACAACATCCTCCTCAGGTCACCTGGTTCATCTTGTGTTGTCCTCCAGACTCTGTGTTTGAAGCTGACCTTCTCTACAGCCCATGCTTACCTTGTTTGGTCCCATCGGAACAAAAGTTGGCATTTTTCTGTCAAAGAATGTAATTCTAGTAACAAAAAGTATCAGTCTCCAAGTTGTGCTAAAGTTCAAACATCACATACAGTAACTTCAACTACTATATTTCTAAATTTCTAAAGCTTGTTCCTCTTTGCACAGCTTTTTGCAATGTGGAAATAGTCAACATTTGCTCTAAGACACATCAGTCATACTCGCCAGCTCAATCCTACTACCCATTCATTTCCCTCTCTTTATCTCTCTGTTCAGTGCTGCATCTACTAGAACTTCATGGTGGGGAAAAAGAGGGAGCTTTGTATCTCCCAATTTTTGTTAGGAAAAAAGTGCTTTCCAATTTGAAAATTTCCAGGATTCAGAAATCACCAACGAAAGCTTCCTTAACAGAATGGCCGTAATTATGATTCCATGATGTTCTCTGTACAGCTCTACCCAATATTACCCTTGCTGTAGTAGTTTAAGGCTTTCACGTTTAATTGCTTAATAAATTTTTATTCTGTTATTCTATTTTATTCTACTTTAATGAAGAAGACTTAAGTACAATTTGAAAGTTTACAGAAAACTAAAGAGCTTGGATGACTTACCTGACACCTAAATAGGCATACTACTCACAGAACTGAACGAGTACTATCACACAAAACATATTTCTGAAGATTCTAGCATTGTGGACAGGAATTCAGAAGTTGGGCTAACAAAATTAAAACATTGTCTTCCACTTATAGTCGGATGACCAATCGAATTGCTTAACCTCTCTGTGCCACAGTTGCTTTATCGATAAAATGGAGCAAAGAAGGGCATTTGTCTCATGGGGGTACTGTGAAGGCCCAAAGAGAAAACGTACATGAGGAATTTACCAGAGCTCCTGTAATATGCACACAAGATAAATACACACATGAAGATCACACATGCACACGCAATATACACACACACATTTTCTCACATAAAACAAGCTGCTTAATAGAATTTCATTACTTTTAATGAAAATGTTAATAAAAACAATAAAAAATGAGCTCATCCTATAGGACAAATATTCTTTAATAGTCACAAATTTCCCTCAACTTACAAACACAGATATTTTCTCATCTATTCCTTTCCCAAATTCCTAGTCCCTGCTAGATTCTAGGAAAACAAACATAAAAGCACACATCTTTGATATTAGGCAGTCATTTTACACAAGAACAGACATTTGTAGGCTTGGTATTTCTACATTTGTTTCCACCACTGCTTAAGCATCTGAAATTGCAAATTCTAAAGAAAAGTAATATCACGGCTTGCCTGGGGTCATTCGCAAAGTAGACGCATTTTTGACAAATTCCACATTTTCTGCTCTACTATGAGAACAGGTCTTTTGTGATTAAGAATGAATATATGTTTCTCTAGGTCCCAGGAACAGTGAAAAAGTAGACTTGTCTACAAATAAGGGCTGTAATCACTCAATCAGTGTTTTTTCTTCCAGAAAGTTGCTTCCACAGCATAGGGGGAAAAGTTACCAAAATAAATCATCCAGATAAAATATTGAAATACATTAAATCCTAAAAAAGAGCAATACCAGATATTGCACTTTCCAAAATATATTACTAGTTCTATATTTATATTGGCTTTTTAAAGATTTCTCTTTTGTTTTTCAAAGTCCAATGAGTATTGGTTTAGCAGAAATAGCAAACGCTAGGCTGATATATGAAAAATGAGATAAAGAATGAAAAAGGAAGAATACTCCTAATTAAGAGCGTGACATCGTAAAATAAACAATTTATAGAAGGAATGCTATTTAAAAAAGGATTTTTTGGGATATTTTTTTCTTTTAAAAACTACTTCTCAAAAAGGAAGATGTGATCCCTATGTATATATGTAAATAGTCCAATGGAAAAAAATACAAGTCTTATAGATACTATTATCTAATATATCGGTTATTAAAATTAAAAGTATGTTTTTATCAATTATGTCTGGTGAAATACATCGAAAATTCCCCTGACTTAAATCGTAAGATTGAATAGTACCCTAATAAATTTTTCAAGAAGCCGCAATATAGCTAGCAACATCCCTTCTGATGAAGTTGAGTCTCTTCTAGTTGGTATTTATTAAGTACTTGCCATGTTTCGGGTACTGTGCTGAGTACTTTACATACATCATATATAATTTTTACCCAAGAAAAACCCTGTGAAATATGTATCATAGCTGCCATTTCACAATTGAGGTACCAAATCCCAGGCAACCAACAGACTTGGCCGAGTTCACGCGAGCAGGAGAAGGCGGTAGGTCTATGGAAATCCAAAGCCCCTGTCTTGATCGCCAGGCTATAACACCTCTCCTAGGCAGTCTTATGTTGAGTGCTCAGTGTATGTAAGCCCTCAATTATCTCTTTTGCTCTGTACAACTTCAGGGGTAGGAATCTACCCAAGATGAGAAAACAGAGCTCAAGGTCACATGTCAGCAAATTAAGCATGTTAACCGCAAAACCAGAATCTAGACGTAGGTTTATCTAAACCTAGAGCCAGTCTTGTAATTGGTAACTCATACCGCCCAATTGTCATGCCTGTCTGGGGAAAAAAAAAAAAAGAAGAAGTATCGTTTTATTCTATGTGTATTCTCATTCAGACCACCATTGCCCTAATAACTGGTAATATATTTTGGAAGCAGTAGGTAATTATTACCATAATTACTATGTATTTTTCTATCTCATCAGAGAAGGAATCTTGCCAGCACTTAGAGAGTTTTTTTTTTTAAATGTCAAAAGTGTTGAACTGTACTTTCTGAAACAGATTTGAATATTTGAACTTAGGCTTAATAAATGCAGTTAGAAAATGTAATAGGAAAATTTAAAGTGGAGGAAATAAGATTACACATTTTTGACCCCAGAGTGGGTACTTTATCACATTGCTACATCAAGTGAGAAAGTGATGCGGGGAAATACTATCGCCTTGAACAGCCTGCATTTTTCATGGAGTTAGCTGTTAATAGTGGGAATGCAATCAAAATTCTTTGGAAGAGAAGCTGGAAAAATATTAGCTGGATGGAATCCCCATTTGTCGATTGCTGCTTAGACTTTATTTCTCAATTTATGGAATCCTAGGCACTGCCACCAAGCTGCATATAGCTCCCTCGTCCACCAAAAAAAAAAAAAAAAAAAAAAAAAAGGCGAGCCAAACAAGAATAATATGCACCAGCAGAGGAGGGAGGGCAAGGTATCAGGTCAGTCTGATTCTGGGTCAACAAAAATGTGCCACAGAGCGTATGAGGGATGCTGAAAAGTTGGGGCACTGAGAAGGAGAGCAACTCTTCAGATATAATTACTAGGAGGATATGAAAACCATTTAAGTTCTGGAGCCGTAAGTCTCCAGGGAGAAAAGGTGCAAGAATATTAACTTAATGGAATGCTAATATGTTCAGTGTTGCTCTCACTATCTTTGCTTTCCATTTATATAGTTACAGGTGCTCCCACCAAGCTGTTATTTTAACTTTGTGGAACAAAATGCCAGCCACTGCCTGAAATTTCATGTAATCAGCATGCTTTATTTGTGAGCTTTTGCCTTTAAATGTTACAGAGGTAGCACCTAGGAGCAGCTCCAGTCCTCTCTCCTCTGCTCCCAATTTCAAATCCTCAAAACGAGAGTCTAGTTGCCAAAGATTTGCAAGTTCAAGGTGCTGAGTTTTGAACTCATCAGAAGCGGCCCGGGGTCCAGATCTGCTGTCCAAATTGTCAGGAGCCATTTCCACGGCCCTTTGGCTGCTGATTCCATTCTCACCAAACACAGATCTAATTCTCACCAAGCATCCCTGAGGAACGTCCTTCGCTCATGCTCAGAGCGAAGTTGCAATCGGACTACTTCCCCTCAGTAGTTTGAGGGACAAAAGACATGTTAGACATCTCCAACGGTGGTCTTCTCAGGTCTGCCTTTCTTCCATCTGAGCTGTCAAGACAGCCAGAAGCTCCGAGAGCGACTCTATGGTGCCCTTGCAACCCTTCTCTTGCCAGTGCTCCCGTGTGCGGGCCTGGTGCTACCCTGCTGAGGGCCCAGGAGGCTCTGGGCCTCAACGTGAACCCAAAAGGGAGGGAAATCCCACCCTCCGTGAAGCCTACCTTTGTTGACAAGTCCTTGCCCCTCCACCCTCCCATTGGATGGTCCCAAGGCACAGGGTAAGCTTCTCATTTAACGATCCAGCAATATGGCACAGCCTGACTTCCGTGCTGGCAGTCAGCTCTCTGGCACCTTGTCACGTTGACTCCCCCCTTGGGCCTCCCTCGCCCTCTTCCCCTCCCACCCACTCCCTGGTGTTGCCCCCCGGGATCAAGTAGAAGCCACACACTCTGTGCAGTCGGGAATTCAGACGAAGTCACAAAATAATAAGGTTCTCCAGTCACTGATCCCTTCCCCAGGCGAACAATGGTGGCTGAGGACAGTGGAAGCCTTGGTCCCCTTCGCACATGGCCTCAAAAACATGGAGGGATGACCATGAAATGTCAAGTATCGTACCTGACACAGTGCTTCTCAGCCCTGAACAAGCTCACAGTCCCTTTGGAGACCTAAAACTCAAGTCAGGAAATAATTAGAACTTGTGTTGAGTGCTAAGAATCAGACAAAGCAACGCCCTGAAAGAGAGAATAGTTGAGGGGGGCTCTCTCAGGGAGGGCTGCCCTGGGATCGCTTGACAGCCAGAACACATGGTTGCAAGCAACAGAAGCTCCCCCTGGCCGGTGAGCAGGACACATCGGAAGGCTACCCGGGAGCTCACAACACTGTCCAGAAGACTGGAGAGCCAGGCTGTGAGACCAGGCATTCCCGGGCAAAACCCAAACCCACATGACAAAGTACCAGCTGGTGACGCTTCTGCTGACCCACCACGACTGGGGTAAACCAATCTCCTGCCCACTGATGTCACTTTGGTGTGAAGAACCTGACTTCCTAACCCCCGGAAAGCTGCCTCCACTTCCACTGTCATCACCGAAACCCAGACAGCTCTCTTCCTTGGGTGACAACAAAGACTGAAGCACCTGTTGGAGCATTTGACGGTTCACCGGGAGGATGTCTGATTGGTGAGTCCTCATCAGGCATCTGCTTCCTAACGCGAGGAACCCGGGGATCTTGAGTCATGATGTTGCTGTCGGGCGGTGAAATACATGATGTGGGGAAATACATGATCTGTGCCATCAAGGCAGAAAGGCAGACATAAACGGAAAGATGCGTTCAGGGAGCGCACAAAGGCCTTCAGGAAGTTACTGCACCGAGATGCTCTATGAAGAACTAAAATGGTTTATATTCAGCACAAGGTGAAGATACAATAGGGCCATGTTGATCCTATAGGATAAAGGGGCCCAAGATGGGGCTGGAAAGCCGGACAGGGCTACATCATGGACGTCAACACATGTTGTCCTCTAACTACCCTCTATTCTGACTGTACTCGATGGTGAGATAATTTGGAGTCCACATAAACCACAACTATGAACTTGGAAACTCATTTTCTCTGCATTGTGAATTCAGGGACCCAATAAATATTCATGTGGAATGAATGGATGGTACGAAAGATGAATTTTCATATAAAGGTTTTGGTCTTAAAGTTGGAATATTTTAATAAGACCTGAACATTTTCATTTGGATGCTAATATTCTGAAAATTGTTAGTATATGACTGATAATCATGTTCTCCAACTATTTACGATATTTTGAAAAATAGAACTACAAAATGTTTTGCCGTGTTCTTTCTAGGTAAATCATCACCGCACGCATATTTTCTTAAATCACAGTATAAATCCACAGCTAATTATTTATGGCCTGATAAATTTGTTACAGAATTTCTGCACGCATTCATTTTTCTATCACTAAGAATTAGATTTTAAACACTCCTATCCGAAACCCAAAGTTGGGCAATATTTAACGACAAATAGTATGTCACCTTAAAGCTTTGAAGGTATTAATATATATTGCTTGAAAAATGTGATATCTTAAAGCTAGATCACACAATAAGGATTAATACCTCCAACCTCTTATTCTTTCTGAAATAACACACGGCAGAGAAGCATGCAAATCTTTTATACCGAGAAGATATCTATGGGTCCTTTCTTCATAACAAAGAATAAACTCAATTTGGGATATCTGGCTACCTGCTACTCATTTTCTGAGCTTGTGGCCAGAGATCACTTACTGTAATAAGTAACGGCTGCTATTTACTGAGCAATATCATCCACCGCCATGGTCACACTTACTTCTCAATCAGGAAAGTGGTTCTTATTCCCAGTTTACACATAAAAGAATGATGGTTCACTGTGATTTATGGACTTTCCCAATATTGCCAAGCTAAAATCACAAGGCGATGCCACAGAGCTACAGGAAATACATGAGATCAGGGATCCCACCGAGGTCCTCGACCTGACAGGTGCTCCTTTTTACTTTTCCACACTGTCACCAGATTATGGACACTCTTCCACAGCCATCTCTACTAGTTTAGAAAAGTCTATAAAAATAACTCCACCAAAGTTATATCAACTTTGTGATATAAACTAGTAGTTGCAACAAGGCAAACTCTGATTCATATTTTCATCAGATCTAGAGAGAGGCATTTTCCCCCCATTTTTCTTCACATCTGAAGGTAAGAGAGCTACACAGAGGAAAAAGATGATTGTCACTCATGTACTCTCCTCGATGGAAAGAACGGTCAAGACGTAGAGATACCTCTGAGCCAGAGCTATTTCCTAAGACCCCTTGGGAGATTGCCCGAAGGCAGATCACATGTCCAAGAAGGCAGGTACAGAGACACCACCAGTCACACGCTGTCAGACAGCACACACTGGCACTTGATACATCTTATTGCGTCGTTGGTTTAATGTATTTTATGGTGTTTTCTTTCCAAAGTGCTGAGAGAGGCACAGCAACCCCAAAAGCATAATCCTTGCTGGGTTCTGATTCTTTAAATAGAAGCAAGGGCAATATTAAGAGGAAAGCCTAACATTTACTGAGCAGTGGCATATGTCAGTGGAGTCCCACGGGGCGTCACATTTATTCCTTGGCTGGGGATGGGTCGCAAAAGCCCTTTTCACTGGAGGGTACTGGAGGGGGCAGGGGGAGGAGTATCCCAGAGGGATAGTCTCTACATTTCTCTGGAAGCCCTAGAAGGTGTGTCATGTGTGTTCACAAGAACACGTTTCAGCAGCTGTACAACCGCTTTGGGTAGCTTTTAATGTGCTAAACCCACAAAGGTGCTCTGTGCCCATCAGCGACACTGCAGACAATCCATTTCTGATCAGGAACCAGCCACTTAAGAAATTCTTGAGGAGACCTTGTAGTAGTTGAGAAGGAAGCAGGTGGATTCATTTCTGAACGAGGAGCATCGACATTTTCTTGTCTCCTACTCCTGGCTTCCTGGCGCTTTATCTTTGTCCTAGCTTTTCTCGAGAGATGTACAAAGGTATCATCCACAAATTACTTCCCGATGTCACCAGGACAAGCTTTTCTAAGCTGATTCTTAATTTTGCAGATCTGCAAATCTATTTCATCAGTTTGCCCAGAGGAGGGAACTCAGGCCAACAAAATGAACAAATACTGATTTCTAAATCAGATACCAACCTATTAATTTGTAGGGAGAATATTTATTGCCTGGGGGCTATACATATTCATGTTTGTACTGTACCGTGACTGGAGATTTTCAGTCATTTTGATTTATGATTATGCATTTATCAATATCTCTATTTTCTCCATGATATGAGTGCTCTGGAAAGTTGGCTCTCCCTGCATTATTAGGAAGGAGAGGTAGGACACAAAATATGCCAACCGAAGGCCTTCACAGCCTATGCCATAGAAAAGTGCCAAACTCTGTTTGATGCTTAGTCTACAGATAACAACTTCTCAGATGTTTCCATCTCAATGAAATGATGGACATGGACTAGAAAAAAATTGCATGGAGAGACATAAATCATTTTTCCTCATCTGTAGTCTTCCCTCAATTATCTTACCACATCAATTTAGACGCTCAGGTAATTGAACTACTTCTGTCATTCAAAAGTCTTCAAGTGGAAAGTTGATGTAACTTCTTCCTGACTAGCATTCAAAATGAATTATTAATATTTATTTTTACTAGACTTGGGTCACAGTTTAAATAAGGGAGGGAAGTGGAAGAAAAATAAGAAAAGAAGAGACAGGTGGATTTGGGGTGATTTTTAACCTACCTTGGTATCCCTACAACCCATTTTCTACTTCCAATAAATAAAGTGTTTCATCATTTATTCCATCATGCAATCATGACTGCTGTCACCTCAAAGATTTGATGCCAACATTAACGTCTTTGAAAAGGAAATACTGTGGAAGTACAGCATATCATGTTTTACACTCCCCTCACAAATATATTTTGGCTTATGGTCTCCACCAAAGTATTAATAATCAAAAGTAAAGATGAGAATCATTGAAAACAGAAGAGATCTACTATAATCTTTAAAAACCAGTTTCATATATAATTTCTCTAGTTTCATTCCTTATTATCTTTTACTTGGGATTATTTTTAAGGTGTTTTTTATTCTTCAGCTATTCATTTGCTGAAAACTAAGATAGACAGTAAAAGAAAATGACATACAAAAGTTTGAAAAGACTTTCAAACTTGCACATGGATATCAGAGACTTGAATATAACAGAAACGTGACTATAACTAATGGAAAAATAACTATTCAAATAAATATTTTCCGCAATAAAATCAAATGACTTGTACTGTTATCTCATAAGCATTTATATAACTATTTCTTTTATTATGTAATATCGCTTTTAATGGCAAAACTTGTCCTCTTTTGCCCCACTAATGCTCTTCTGAAAATGGTTTCAAACATAGTCATACTTATTTCTCTTTCTAGCTTAAGAAATATACCTGCTATTTTTGATTTAGTTGGATATCTCTAAGATCTAAAGCAGCACGCTGAGCACACAGAGAATTATAGCTATGTCTTAAAGTAAGATGGATATGTCATTAAGTGAACAAATTCTTTCATAAATTGCCCCTGAAAACTACAGGATCAGCTCTTTTATGTAGGAGACTAGAGGCTTCACACTAGCCATTTTGTTTGGTTTCTTAAGTCTACACATTAGTGTTCAAGAATAGAAGGTGAGCTTAAGGCATCTAAAGAAAGCTGGAGCTAGCTATCTGCTCTATCACAACTCTTCCTGATTCTTTTCTATATTCTCTACAAATGAATCATGTCTTAAGACAGATTAAGATCGCCACTTTCAATAGAAAAAAATGATCACCAAAATAATCATGAATCCTATCTTTTTTTTTTCTAAAGAAGATAACTAGTTCAAACATTGCTTTCCTTCCTAACTTTCTCCTGACTCGTGTTTCTTGAAAAATAATTGATATTAATGCATACGTAAGCGTGTGTCTGTATCTATCTACATGTGTTGTATTCTGAAGCTCTGTGGCCCTGTTTTCCTTTTGCTCTAGCTGCTACGTGTTTTAGCGACCTTCTCCTAGACTGCACTGGTCCAAGCATTTAGCTGCATGCCAAGTCCCAGAGAGGAGTTGCATTATCACAGAGGTCTCCTAATACGTGCTAAGTCAAATATTTAATTTGTCTAAATGCCACAAAGGCCAGTGCAACAGTATGGCCAACAATCACTTCCTGAACTCCACAACCCTCAACCTTAGGCTCAAAGAGTTGGGTTTCTATGGATTGACTCCTTTAGTTCCCCTGCTATGTAATGCTTTGTAAATAGTTCCCAGACATGACAGTCTCAGGAGAAAACAGACTGCAGTCTGGGCAGTTTTCCTGGATGGGGTTAATCTATAGGGAAATAGTGTTAAGGAATCTCTCTAGACACATAGATATTTGCTTGGACATTGGGCTTTAGAAGTAAGCTACCCTCACATGCATTCTCTCTGGCTCCCCATCTCATTCCTACCACCTGAGTTAAAATAAATTAAATTTTAACCAATTCCTATCATAGACATGTATTGTCTATATTCGTTATAAAATTTGTTTGGTTTTCTTAAGACTAACTTTTCTGTAACTAATTTTGGATAGTCTGCTCATTAAGAGTGACTTCTACATTTAGATCAGTACATGACTAGTGTGGGAGTTTAATTTTATCCTATATTGAGAGCCCTTTTTGAAGACCAACATATTAGAGATTCCTTGGCTCTCTTTCTTGAATAAATGACATCATAGAACTAGGACAGGAAAAGTACAAGATAATCTCAGACAAACTTGTGGTGCCAGGAAGTAAGTAAATTTCTTATTTTTTAATCATAGAGACATGTCCAAAGGACACAGGAATCAACTCAAAGGGACTTCTAAATGTCAAATCTAGGACAATTTGAGGAACAAAATAATGATAGCAATAGACTATAACCTACAGAATAAACCAAGTATCCATGAGTTTATAAATAAGTAAAACGTATAACAGAGATATAAATAAATACAAATGTTATAAATAAATAATTGAAAGTTATAAAAATATATAATAAAAATAAATATATTTATGTAATAAATGATTTATTAAATAAAAATAAATGACATAGGTAAATAACTGAATTATATAAATAATAAATAAGTATACTTGGTATATATCTAAGGGTAAGTAGTATAAATAAATGTAAATAATATAAATGAATATATAATTGAATAAAAGTAAATGAGGAAAAAGGGAAAAGTCTCTCTTACCATGAAATTCCAATTGGTATATTTAGAAGAAATGACGAAAAGAGAAAATTTACTATTTGAGGCAAATACCATACTAATAATTACTTTAGGCAACACTCATCAATAGATACTAAAATTAGTGGGCAAAAGTATGATGAGACATAGTATTTACATAGCCTCCAATTATATATCCTCAAGATAATTATTCATTACAAACAGAAAAAGAGTCTGTAACTCTCCAGTGGAGAAACATGGCAGCCACCATCTTATCCAAGTGAGCAAAACTGACATCACCAGCAGCCAGAAAATTGACACTGTGTTCCTCATGAAATGATGCTGCACACAGGGCACAGAAGCATATATATATATATATATATATATATATATATATATATATATTTTTTTTTTTTTTTTTTTTTTTTGCCAAACCTAGACTTAATCAGAAGGAAACATCAGACAATCTGAAATTGAAGGTCATTCTACAAAATTAACTGACCAGTACTCTTTCCAGGATCAAGATTATGATAGGCAAGGTGGAGAAACTGTTCCAGATTAACGGAGGCTAAGGTGACATGACAACTAAATGCAGTATGTGATTCTAGATCAATGTCTGGATCAGATATAAGACATAAGTAAGACAATAGGCCAGATTTGAATAAAACATGCAAATTAGTTAACAGTATGGCATTGATATTAATTTCCTGGGTTTGGGAACTGTATTGTGGTTATATAAGAGGAGAACATGTGGAAATCTATGCAAAGAGTGTAGAGGAATATATGAGAATTCTCTGGTTTTTGCAAATCTAAAACTATTTCAAAAATAAAAAATTGGGGGATCCCTGGGTGGCTCAGCAATTTAGCACCTTCCTTTGGCCCAGGGAATGATCCTGGAGTCCCAGGATCGAGTCCCGCATTGGGCTCCCTGCATGGAGCCTGCTTCTCCCTCTGCCTGTGTCTCTGCCTCTCTCTCTCTCTCTTTCTTTCTCTCTCTCTCTCTCTCTCCCATGAATAAATAAATAAGATTTTTTTAAAAATTTAAAAAAATAAAAATAAATAAATAAATAATGGGGAAAATGTTAAAAAAAATAATGAAAAATTTCTGAGCTCAAAAATGTTTGCACCTTCCTGACTTTTTTTCAGGAGCCAATTCATGAAAACTAGAGCTTAGGTAACTGTGGCAAGAATCTCTAGCCACCATTATCTACCTTTAACTCTCACCTGGACCATGACAATGGACTCCTAACAATGGCCGGTCCGTTCTCTGTACTATAGGCAGAACGAGCTTCTCGAAACCTAAACATGATTATGTCACCTGTCTCCCATGACCTCAACTTGACCTAGGGGTCAAGATGCCATCTGCCCATCGGTAAGAGTCTTTACAATGATATTCTCCTTCCCATGGTGTGACTCTCTCTTCTTCACATTATTCATTCTATTAATTTTTTAGGCAGCTAAAGTCTTCCCTGACCTTCCTGACTTGGTCTAATACCTCTATCATGGACAAGTCTGTCCTTTCTAGCATCTGTCAGGATTAATTTTACAAGTCTGTGTGGTTATTAGACTAACCTTTACCATTCTCACTGCACTGTAAACTTTACAAGAACTTAACATTTATCTCCAGCATTTAGCCCAAAGTATCGTGTTCAATAAATATTGGTTGAGTAAAAGAAATAAATAAGCCATATATGAAAGTATGTCTACATGACTCTTCCAAAAATTTGAAATATACTTTTTTCTAAATTGATACTTTAAAAAAAAAGTATAACTTTTTAAAATTTTTAACTTCGCCAGATAAAAGTGTTGCTTAAAGATATTAACTTATTTGGCTCTTCTCACTATAAACACATTTTCTGTGTCTAACATAGACTTTCAGAGTTGCATAACACAGGTTTTTTTCCTGAAATAACTAAGCCAGAATATTGGCAGTTTGTACTTAATATCTTTACTCCCTTCCAAAAAAAATTTCAGTGGATTACTTCAAAATAGATTGTCTTAAATAGAAAAATATAAGTAGAAACAGAATGTCAGAAATAAAAATATAAGTGTACCATTAGAACAATCAGCTTGATGTACTAGGATTCCCATTTGGCTTAGAGCTTCAAGGCCACAGAGGCAAAGGGAAAAATCCATTCCCACAAAGAAGGAATCATATTATTTATGTAGACAGACCTATATTTATTTATTCTTGGTACTATGGGGTTAGCTTTTATTTGAAAAATGGTAAAGTAATGACTTTGGGTCTTCTTGGGAGTCTTCTTCCAGTCTGATGTCCAGAAAAGTTGGATTTGAATCCGATTTTTGTTAACTTATAAGGTTTATAAACTTGAGAAAATCATTGCTGTGTGAACCTCAGTTTTCTCAGTTAAAATCGAATGGTTGCAAAGAACTTACTATAGGGGGTTTTGTAAGGATTCAAAGGGACTATGCACGTACCCTTAGTGCTTGCGGGCCATGTGTGTCTAAGCATACTCCTCCCTGTGCCCGTCTCTTTCCTTTAAGAGCTTTCCATTCCTAAAAAAATCTGCACATTATGGCAGAGAAAAGGGGTTTTTGAAAGTTATTGTGAAAAAAAATTGCATTTATATTTAAGATTTTGTTTGCTTGTTTGTTTCAAGCTTCACATTCAGGGTTCAAATTCAGAAGGGCCAAGTGACCGCATGTTTAGTTTATTACTCAGCACTCAGGGCTTCCCTTTTTTTTTTTTTAATTTTTACTTTTTTAAAGATTTCCTTTATTTATTCATGAGAGACCCAGAGAGAGAGGCAGAGCCACAGGCAGAGGGAGAAGCAGGCTCCCTGCGGGGAGTCTGATGTGGGACTCGATCCTGGGACCCCAGGGTCACAACCCAAGCCGGAGGCAGATGCTCATCCACTGAGGCACCCAGGGATCCCCTCAGAGCTTCCCTTTATCATCAAATAAGACACTAATTTGATTTTCTGACAGTTCTGCTTCCTGGAGAAGAAAAGCTGAAGGAAAACATATGTAAGGAGGAGTAGATGACAGAAAGCTCTGATATCTGGACCAGGACAGAAGAAGCCTTGGGTCTCTATTCCTATAATTTAACCTTTTGTGTCGACAAGAGCAAAAGATATTCAACCTAAGTGGACATTGGCCTCAAAGTTCCTACTCAAAAGAAGATAAAGAGAATGGACAAGAGGGAATAGGGGGTGTTATGTGACTGCTGTAGACTGAATTGTGTCCCCCTAAAATCCATATGTTGAAATTCCAACCCCCATGTAACTATCTTTAGAGATAGAACCTTTAGAAGGTAATTAAGTTTAAATGAGGTCAACAGGATGGGCCCCTGATCCTATGGGATTAGTATCCTTATAAGAAGAGACTCCAACAAAGAAACAAACCAACTCCAATGCAGAGAAGAAATCAATGGTTGCCAGGGGAAAGGTGGGAGGAGAACGGGTAAAAAGATTTTAAAAAAAGAATATCTCATGCAGGAGCTCTCCGTTGCTCCTTAACTGCCACGTGAGGACACAGGCAGGAGGTGGCCATCTGCAAGCCAGGAAGAGCTCTCACCAAAAAACAGCCCTACCAGACAGTGGTCCTGGGTTCCAGCCTCCAGAACCATGAGGAATTAAATTTTTATTGTTTAAGCCACCAATCTGAGATATTTTCTGACGCCAGCCCTCTCTGAATAGAGTGGAGAAGGCATTTGACTTGATTTTTATCCCAGAAGTTCAACGAGAGCACTCTTAAGTTCAGTGGGAGCAACTTGAGAAAGAAAAAAAAAAAAGGATGAGAGTTAAAATAAATAATAAAATAATTTACCCTAATGAGATAAGGAATTCAGTGAATGCAGAGGACAGAGCTCAGCAGCCAACATGTCCACGATCATAGGGTCTGGCCCCTGCACCGCTTGCTGCAGAATATTTCAACCATCCTGTATCTTGGTTTTGGGGCAGGTGTTCTTGTCTCGGCCAGATGCAAGACAGTGAGCATAAGCTCCTCCTTTGTCTTATTAAAGGTATAGTTAATTTATTCCCTTTTGTAGCACAAATGACAAAGTTCTGATTAATCGGCTGTAGAACAAAAGTAAACCCTCTGCTCCACTTAATTAAAAATCAGATTTCTCTGGAGAGTTGAGTCCAGCAGGGAGTTGGGATCTGCTGCTGCTAACCATGTGTTGCTTGCAGGAAGGTGCCAGAGATGGACCTTGGGGACTTGTGCATCCATATAAACAAGAATATGTTCAAACATTCAATTAGAGACCTGCACATTTTTATTCTCCACAGGGAGTGGGTGTAGAGAAGCCAAGGGGACCATGAAGAATGTTTAGATTATGAAGTCCTAAGCTTCCAGTCCCAGTCACTCAGAGAATAGATAGTATCTTTATATCTAAAGATGGCATGGCCACAATGCAAAGTCCAATTTGAATGACAGGGAGAGGTAGCAGCCTGAGTTTACAAAAGTATAAGAATCAAAGCGTTGGAAAATTACCTTGATGTGCCTGCGTCTGACTGCATCTAGCTGTCCCATCAGGGGCAGTCCTCTGTTTCCCAGTCCTCATGTGCATGTTCACCTCTCACCTCCCATTTCTGAAGAGGAGATACACGTCAGGTAAGGGACCACCGAGGATGTAATCCGCCTTAGGGCAGAGACCCAAAGAGCTCATGGATACAGGCACCAGACAGATAACAGGACAAAACAAGCTTGCTACCAAAAAAAAAAAAAAAATGGAGAGAATGGAGACGGTGATACACTGGAGAGCATCGATCTTCCAGTTGGCAGTGGGTAGGGGTGTCAAGAACTCTAGTGTCTGGCTTTGCCACCGTGCAGGTGGGAATATATGCCCAAAGTATCCAGATTTTTTTTCAAAAGGAAATGGAGATCCACATTTTTAATATAAAATATTCTGACTTTACAGGTTTACTCCAATGACTGTAAAACTTATGTTCAGGTCTAAAAAGCACTTCTACCTACGTTATTCAGCCAGTGAGCCCTCTCTCCTCCCCACCCCTCCCCAGTTGGTGCACTCTGCTCCAAGGACTAAAATTGAGCAATTTTTAAAAAATATTCTTTTCAGGTTCTGTATCCAGACATGAAAGACTCCTAACTCTGGGAAACGAACTAGGGGTGGTGGAAGGGGAGGTGGGCAGGGGGTGGGGGTGACTGGGTGATGGGCACTGAGGTGGGCACTTGACGGGATGAGCACTGGGTTATTCTGGATGTTGGCAAATTGAACACCAATAAAAATAAATCTATAAAAAAATCTTTTGTAAAAGCTGCCTGATGTGGTAGAAAGAATACTCAACTGGGACTGTAGCATTGCCGCCAATTAGAGAAATACCTGTTAGATCCTAGAGGTGCGACTGTGAACCTTAAGGCCTCCATCTACACACTCGGGAGATTGGACAACTTGGGTTCCAGTTTCCTTTCAACCTCAATGTTTATCACATTTCAGCAAGATGAGGAAGAGAAGTTAAAGGTCACATCATCCAGGTCCCCATCCAATGATTAAAGGAAGTTTACAGGGCAGGCTTTATGGTCATGGATTTGAAATTAGAAGGAACGTTACTCTGAGTTTTTGCTACAGTTGTCCACATGGTGAAAAGTATCTGAATTTATGAAAATATCAAGGAATAAGGTATCTAATAAATTGAGCTAAGGAGTTTACTTGCCTATCTCTAGTGAAAATAAATAAAATAATAAGCTAACTTCATAAAAATATGGAGACTGTTGGAACCACAATTTGTCATTTTATTAGAATTAATTTCTGCCCAGGAAAGTTATTTAAAAATCGTGTATAACTTCAATAAACATTGCTGAGTTCCAAGCATTAATATATAAAATTTCTCATCCCTCAGATTCACTAGAAGGCACTAAAACTGCAGTAATTTGAATGCTTATTTATAAGAAATTTACTTTTTAAATATTTTTATGATTGCTTCCTAAGAGTTAGAGCAATTACCAAGGTCGTTGGATGTCTCAGTGAAGCCAACTCCTACAGACGTTGTGATATGAGGATTTCTTTTTATAGTCGAAGGCAGAAGGATCATTCCACTAAACAATAACAATAGTGCCTTCTACGCAGAAAGCATTTTTCGGTTTGCAAAGTGCTTCCATGCATTAAGTTGAATCCTCACTACTGTATCAGGGAGTATTTATGGCAATAATTATTATGTTCATAAGGCAGATTAAGAAACTTGGGCTCAGAAAGCCTTTGGTCATCTAAATAGTGCTGTCTTAGCACTGCCTAATGAAACCTGGTGCAATAATCAAAATGATTTATGACCTGAACTATCCATATGGTAACCACTAAGAATATGTGGCTATTGGGCCCTTGAAATGTGGCTAGTGAGTATAAAAAACTAATTTTTTGATTTTACTTAATTTATATTTTAATCATCATATGTGGCTAATGTTTCTCTATTAGACAGTGAAGATCTAGAAATTACATGTTCATTTTTTTTTATTACTCTATCTTTTTTCTTTTCCTGTTGCAGTGCATCTTCTAATTTGGCCCATACCCTGCTTGAAGGGTCCTTTATATCTCTCCCTTACTTACCTATTCTAATTTCTAATAACTGATTCAGGTTTCTGGACACATGAATACTGCAACACCCTGCAGGGTGATCTCCATTACTCATGTCTATTCCCACCTCACTCCAAATGTCTTCCAGAAAGAAGCCATACCTAGAAAACATTAATGGGTATTCCTCCAAAGAAGGCATACAGACGGCCAACAGACACGTGAGAAGATGCCCCACATCACTCATCATCCGGGAAATGCAGATCAAAACCACAATGAGATCCCACCTCCCACCTGTCAGAATGGCTACAATTAAAAAGGCAAGAAACAACGAGTGTTGGTGAGGATGTACAGGAAAAGGAACTCTTGTGCATCGTTGGTGGGAATGCAAACTGGTGCAGCCGCTGTGGAAAATAGTGTATGTACCCAAACATTATGGAATCATGAAGTTGAAAAGATCTTTGCATCCCTGTGTGTTTATAGCAGTATTATTTGCAATAACCAAATTATGGAAGCAACCCAAGTGTCTAGTCATAAATAAATGGATAAAGAAGATGTGGTGTATGTATATAAACAATGGAATATTACTCAGCCATAAAAATGAATGAAATCTTTCCATTTGTAACAACTCGGATGGAGGTAGAGGGTATTAAGTGAAATAAGTCCGAGAAAGACATACACTGTATGATTTCACGCACATGTGGAATATCAGAAACAAAACAAATGAACAAAGAAAAAAAGCTACCAAAAAAAAAAAAAAAAAGCTCAGACTTCTTGTAGTTACCAGAAGAAAGGTGAGTAGAGGGATAGTTGAAATAGGTGAGGGGCTCAAGAGCACATTTATCGTGATGAGCACTGAGTGACATATAGAATCGTTGAATCGCTGTATCATGTACCTGAAACTAATATAACACAGGATGTTAATTAAACTGGAATTAAAGTTTTGAAAATGGGAGAAGCCACGCTTCCAATGTCTACCTCTGGCCACAGTAATGCTGCGTAACAAATAATACATCAGCAGATTGAAAATGTAAGCGTTTATTTAGCTCACAAGTCTGCCGACCACCTGAGGGCTTGGCTGACCTAAGCCGGGGTGAGATGTGTGGTTTCTGTGGTCCCAGCAGGGCTCACTCCTGGGGTCACAGTGGGGGCAGAGATGCTGGCCTTGGCTTGGCTCAGCTCGTGATGGTCCTGGTCCTCTTGTATCTCACCTGTTTCTGGGGACCACGGAGTGCGCAAGAGCATGTGGCTTCCCAGGTGACAGCAAGGGTGAACTAGAGCAAACAGAAGCGCCCAAGAGCCGGATGCCCATGCTTGGAACTGGCACATGAGCATTCCCACGTCACTCTGCTGGTCGGGAGGAGTCGTACACCCCTACCTCCCATCAGTAAGCAGAGAGACAAACCCTGCCCATGGGGTGAAGGCGCTGCGATTGTCCCTAATAAAGGGGACGAGGCCAAGGAGGGGGGACAATGTCCCCAATGTCTGTCTGGTTGTTCCTTGCACTTCCCATTATTCATTGTAGAAAAGAAAACATTTCAAAATGAAAAGAGCATCACCTGGAGATAGCACGTCGGTGTTCAAAGGGTCGCAGTGGTATCGTGTTTGTTCATTAGTGTCATGACCCGGGTGGAGTGAGGGGCTAAGGAACAGGCACGAGGAGTTCAGAATTCATTCAGCCATCCCCACCCACTAAGGAGCATCTTTGCCATTCTGCTGCTGGAACAACGGGCGTCTTTTTAAAAAACTAGTTCTAGTAAGAAAGCAGATGTATTTCCTGGGAACTTGAAATCACATATTCTTTGACTGTAGAGTGCTCAAATTAATCTCATCCCCTGAGTGATATCTCTCTAAAATATTACTAAGCAGCAACGCCATATATCATGTAGAGCTCGATTTCTTTGGGGGGACCTTTTTAAACTCTTGAAAACTTAAATTAGAATCATAAAATAGCTGAACAGGTCTATATCTACCCTAATAACAAGGTTAAAATCTCTTTCTGTTCCTTTCGCTCTTGGGGTTGCATATCCTTTAAGCTACAATTTTCAAGCTTCCGTTCTTCCTTAAATATTTTCTCTTTTAACTAGTGTTCTTAGGAGTCTTATTGAACCATTTGTTTATGTATTTTCTGTCACATTTTGTCACATCTACTTGAGTGTGAAGGAAAACTTTGTGACATATCTATCAACAAGCAGCTTTTTAGAATAAATCTGAGGCATATTTTAAAATTAGTTGCCTACTTAACCATAAATGAAAGATGCTTGTGTATGTTAAAAATAATTAACATCCTTAAAAAGAATCTTAAGTTGTGTCTTTATGACAGTTTAGTGAAAACTTGAAGAGTTGATTGCTAAAGAGCTGTCACTACACAGAAACAAGAGAAAAAGATAAGTCAGAAAATTCTAGCACAGAGTCATCTAATAAGAGGCCTTGGAAATGGGATGTTTTATGAAGATTATTTTCTTGTTAATGGTGTTTCAGTAGAAAAATGTGTTTAATTCTTGTTGAAAAGGTCGGAAAATTGTATTTGTCTGAGTTCTATACAATAAGTGCAAAATAATTATTCTTCGCTTTAGTAATTAGGGTCCCCCTCCTTGTACATTCATTACTGTCGCAGAAAAGAATGAAATGGCAAATAAAATGATGCTGTAAGAATATTGATATCAAGACATCTTTGGAAATGCTTACTTTTAAAACAAATTACTGAGGGGCACCGGGGTGGTGCAGTCAGCTAAGCCTCTGACTCTTGGTTTCAGTTCAGGTCTTGATCTCAGAGTCGTGAGATCGAGCTCCGCGTCAGGCTGCACACTCAGTGCGGACTCTGCTTAAGACCCTCCCTCCCTCTTCCCTCTCTCTCTCACTCACTCTCTCTCTAAAAATGAATAAATCTTTAAAATGTATAATAAAATAAATTATTGGAAAAAGATTACGTTTTTCATCTCCATTGTTCTCTCAAAAGTAAAGGAAGAAAAATTTAACTAGCAATCTGGGTTCTTTCCACTGAAATTTTATACAAATACAGTTTAATATAAACCACTTATTTTAATCTGAATGAGCTAGAATGAATAACAATAACAGTTTCTTTTATAACTTATTTCAGAAGAGTCTCATAGAATATAATAATTAGCTTCTAGTTTCAAAGACATATGAAGTATATCAGCTTCAGGCATGAGAGTTGACACTGTGGTCCATACGTGATTCAGATAGAAGTGCAAAGGTCTGGAAAAAGTATAAGGCGGGTCTAGTACAATTGGGTTTCGTGAAACTTCTGGGGAAAATAAATATGACAGGTTGACCTCGGGGTACTGGAATGGTCTGAATCATGGATTAGCATTGAACTCCCAGGGGGCACCTGGGGGGCTCAAGGTTGAGCACCTGCCTTGGGCTCAGGTCGTGACCCCAGGGTCCTGGGATCGAGTCCTGCATTGGGCCCCCCGCAGGGAGCTTGCTTCTCCCTCTGCCTGTGTGTCTGCCTCTCTCTCTCTCTCTGTGTCTCTCATGAATAAATAAATAAATAAATAAACTAGGACTTGCTCATTTGGCTTAAAAAATTATTTCCTTTTTTAATCTTCTCTGGTTTTATGAACATTTCTTTTCATTTGTATGATTTGATTAATGCGGAAAGCACTGCAATGTGATAGAAATTAAAAAGTAGGTATTTGTATTGAGCTGTGCCAGCCCCACACTGATTGTTCTCCAGCCCTCTCGAGGCTCTGTCTCCTTATCCATAACCTACTTTTGAGAGGATTACATGTAACATACGTTAATTACCTCAGACAACTGTTGAATAAGTATTGATTGTTTCTGCCATGTTTTTTAAGAGACAGGTTTATTCTGCATTATAGTTTTTGATATATAAAAAATTACTGAAACCTTGCCTTCTGAAATAAGGTGTGGGATTTGATTTTCTGAGCATTAGCCAGTAATATTGATGCATTTTATGGTAGAATCGGTGAAATAGGAAGCGATTCGTGATAAAATTGAGCACAAAAGGATCATAAGATCTTACATAGCGAGAAGTCGAAAGAGTATCAATAGCATGAAATCATGTTAAGTCAGACTGAACAAGACGCTGAGTACCCCTCTTCTGTGTCATATAAGGAATGTGGAGCCTTGGGAAGACCTAAGCCTTGGGAAGTATAAAGCCGATGTTTCTCACCAAGAGAGCCATGAAACCAACCTCGAGGAGGTGCCTTCTTTGAGTGGCCATAAACCACTCGATGTCACTTGCTCAAAACCACTACCACAGTTAATTCTGTTTAAAATACACATTTAACATAGAAAGCAGAGAAAATATATCACATATAGCTTGAATTAAAGTTTTTTCCAAGTTAAAAATAAACATGCTCTAATTATGAAAATACAAAAAAAAAGTACTAAAACTTGTAAGAAGAAAAAAAAGTCCCATCAGACAAACACAATCATTATTAAGACTGTAACTTTTATGAATTCGGTAGATTTTTCTAACCTGTCTTTTCTTATATAATTATTAAAATATAGTTATTCTCTATATACAGTTTCCCTTCTTTCCCTTCCTTTGTTGTTTCTCTTTTAACTTTCTTTCTTCTTTCTCTTCTATTCCTCCACTTCTTTGTCCTTCTCCAATTTCTTCTTTAACTGATTGGCAATTGAGAATTTTGTCAATTAAAAATATTTTTGCGCATCATAAAGTCAGATACCACACCTGTCTCAGATCTGCATAAAATCACATAATAATAGAAGCCAATTCCAGGTTCCAAACTGCAATTAAAAAGAAAATATAACTTTCTTTAAAAAAAACAATAGGTGTTTATTCTTGAGAGACACAGAGAGAAGCAGAGACAAGGCAGGGGGAGAAGCAGGCTCCCTGCGGGGAACCTGATATGGGACTCGATCCCAGGACCCCGGGGTCATGACCTGAGCCCAAGGCAGACGCTCAACCTCTGAGCCACCCGGTGCCCCAAAAATCTAACCTTTCTTTCAATAGCATTAAAGACAATAAAATACTTAGGAATCAACTTAACCAAGGAAATGAAAGATTTGTACAATAAAAACTATAAGACTTGATGAAAACACGGAATATTTTTACTATATTAAAGGTAATATATGAGAGTATTATTTAACCGTGTCTAACAATCCATGGCCACTATCTAATACCACCTATGATGAAGGGAAAATTTTAAAAAGGGAAAAGAAAACCAGTATTAACAATATGCTTATTATGTGCCAAAATTTTAGGATCATTATGGAGCTACTTAAAATCTTCACTGGTCTATACATATTTTGACATAGATTTTCCCAGAATAAAGAATATGCAAAGAATAAAGAATTTCTCCTTACCAGAGAGATAATAAAGGTGACCTTTATTAAGGACTTCTGTGTCCTGATCTTTTATAGAAATAGTGTGTGTGTGTGTGTGTGCATGTGTGTGTGTGTGTGTGTGTGTACTAATTGATTCTTGACATAAACCCATTCGTATCCTTATATTACAGAAGAGAAAACTGGCTGGAGCCAAACAATGAGCAAGAGGCAGAGCATAATTTGAAGGTGATATGAACCCAGGGTTTTTACATCTTAGCTTTTCTACTGTACCACCTCCAAAATAACGTTCTAGAAGAACATTTCTGATAACGCTTTTTATTTCCTTGTTTTCACTTTTTATTTTAAAAGATGAAATATTGAAAAGCAGAAATTAGGAAATATCTTACCTAATACTAGATATCATTTATTGCTGTTGGTACAAGGCTTTTCTTCTTTAAGACTCAAGCATCTCTCCCAGACCCTATATCCCTACAGGCAGAGCCCTGTCTCTCTCCATAAGTCTCAGTACTACATTGAATTTTCCATCACTGGAATCTGTTTTTTACTTCTACATCCTTGTTGAAGTTACTCTTATCATGGGCATGCATTGCTAGTAACTAAATCTTTTCATACTTTTTAGTTCTCATCATAGCTGAACACTTTATGGCATTATGATAATTCTCACTCCTTTAAACAAAATTTCTTCTTTCATGATGCCCTTCTTTTCTTGGTTTCCATTCCTGCTTTCCGATTGTTTCCTTAATTTCCTTGATTATATGCTTTCTCTTCCCACTCCTTCAATATAAGAGTTCTCAACAATTGTGCTCTTCTTCACACTCCAAATATTATCTCCAAATAAATCTGACCTAACTAAAGGCTGTAGCATTTATCTGTATGCTAATGTCTGAAAAAAAAATGCATAGAAACCTCTACTTCTCCCTTGAGTTCATTTAGTAAACTACCTACTACCTACTACCTACTACCTACTGGACATCCCAAAGGAATTTTATATTCAAATGTGTCTCAAAATAACTCATTATTTTCTCTCAAGAAAACCTCCTGTATTCTTTGTCCAGAGTCTAACTTGACCATCTACTCAATGACTCACGCTTGGATTCCTCTTATTATTATCAAGATCTCCTTTCTTTCTCATGTCCATAGCCAATGAATCAAAACAGTCTACACTGTAGAATGTTGTCATATTTTCTAACTGGTCTCACGGAAAATTTATCACCGTTACAATCCATTCTCTAAACTCCTTCAAAGCAAATATTTCTAAAACAACACTAGTCAAACTACTCTTCTGTTGAAAACAGTCATTGGCTTCCTGTTACCTATAAGATTTAGAACAAATTTCACAAACAAGAACATTTATGAGATAATGTTTGACTTCCTCTCTAGCTTCATGACCTCTAGATACCAATTTGCTTGTGATTACGTGTGCCTTTACACTTTCTGCACATTCTGCTCAGGATGCATCTATACGTGAAATATTTACTAATATGAAAATAGCTATTACCCCATTCTCTGAGAGTTTTGCACTTCTCTTTGATACTTCTATGCTTGATGCTATGATATTAGCCCACTATCTGGTACAGCGATTGTGGTTATTAGTTTATATTTCTGTTCCTGTCACTTACTTCATAAAGCAGTAGTACATAGCACGATGTATAGCACATAGTGATGTTCAACAAATATTTTTTGAACCACAGCTTTAAATTTCATCAATTTCTGTAAATATGAAGGGAAGAAGATGTTTCTTTACGGGGCTGTAATAGCTGGTTGTCAGTCAAATCAATGAAAGTTGTAATTCAAGCTAATTAATGGCCATGGTGAATTGAAGCAATCAGTTCCTACCAACTATGTTTAACTATTCAATTGGTTTGTCATGATAAAAACATAACTTCATTTTAGTTGAAAAAAAATCTATGATTTCGGGAGAACAGTCATATTGTCTTGATTGTTTGACATTTTCTGGTAACTCTGCTGCCGTTCAAATAGACCTTAAATGGCATGGTTTATCCTACTTTCCTTTTTTTGCAGCAGGGACACATGGAACGACTGGATTACCCTATCATCTAATGTTTCAAGGCAATTATTTAAGACCTGCAGCTGTCATTGTGATACGGAACTTCTTCTGTTTACCCAGAAGAAACTGACATGTTGCAAGGTAATGCTGGCTTGCAAGTGTCATGTTTAAATTTTTAAATGTGTAGTGTTTAATTTAACTTAGTTTGCTTTAGAAATATTTTATACTTAATCCCTTATCTTCAACTTAGACAACTAATTGCTTTTGAAAAATTACACTAGTCAATTTAATATTTCACTATATGGTAAACGCTGATAAGTAACTCTCATTTATCAATGGTACTCAACTCTACATTAATAATTTTCACAACATAATACTCTTGGTAACAGTTGTCTTTGTTGATGCTCAAATTAGGTATGGAAGGTAAGCTGCATAACGAGCTAGATTAAAAGTACAAAAATGGAGGATTCTATTAGGATGAAAATAAGAAATGATATATCTAAGTATATCACATAAAAGTTGCCACTAGTCTTTACATGAAATAAATATTTCACCTGTAAATACAACGATGGTTACCTTTCCTTAAATGACCAAAAGGAACCAGTCTTGTTTTTTAATAGTTACCTATTGGTTATATTATTATTTTGATTCTTGGTAAACTAACATTGTACTTTCATGGTTTTTTTTTTAGATTTTTTATTTATTTATGATAGTCACACAGAGAGAGAGAGAGAGAGAGAGAGGCAGAGACATAGGCAGAGGGAGAAGCAGGCTCCATGCATCGGGAGCCCGACGTGGGATTTGATCCCAGGTCTCCAGGATCGCGCCCTGGGCCAAAGGCAGGCACTAAACCACTGCGCCACCCAGGGATCCTTCATGTTTTTTTTTTTAAATGCAGTTATGACTCTCAGCACAGATTTTTAACCACTATAAAAAAATGAAACAGAAATGCAGCTGAAGAATCAGACCTTATAAATACGGAGAACAACCTGGTGGTTGCCAGAGGGAATTGGTGGTGGTGGATGGGAGTGGGAGACACAGGCTTCCAGGTATGGAATGAATAAGTCAAGGAATAGAAGGTGCAGTAGAGAGGATAGATTCGATGGCATTGTAATAGCGACGTATGGTGACAGATGGTAGCTGCACTTGTGAGCAGAGCATAATGTATAGAGATGTTCAACCACTATGCTGTATATCTTGAAACTAATGTGACATTTTGTGCCAACCATATTCAAATTTTAAAAATTGCTTAAGTAAAATAAATGGGGCTGATTCCAAAGAAAATAATATGCGAAGAGATTATGTAGAAGCTTTCCCTAAGAGTGTGTTAAGTGTAATTTTAAACTGCATACAGCCAGTCCACTTTGCTTTTTTAAGACTTCACTCATCTCACCCATGGGCATTATAATGGGCTTCTCTAATTTCCTAATACTAGACTCCCAAAGCCAGCTCAGAATTGGATACTACTATAGTAGAGTTCTAATAAGCAAACCTTAGTACATCCTTTCCATTTAAAAATCTTTGATGTCTCTATATTGCCTATAGAACAAAACCTAAATCCCTTACCACAGATATAAGGACCTTAAAATACATCTACAGTTCACCTCTCCAACCTAATCCCTATCCTCTGTCTCTCTCTAATAAGAATGCTAAAGCTCCCAAATGTTGAATTTTCTTGATATTTTCCATCATAATTCTTCTTCTTCTTTTTTTTTTTTATTTAGTACAGTTGCCATACAATGTTACATTAGTTTCTGGTGTTCCTCAAAACACTTGAAATACCATATGATTCAATGATTCCACTACTGGACATTTACCCAAAGAAAATGAAAACAATAATTCAAAAAGATATATGTAAACCAATGTTTTTTGCAGCATTGTTTACAATAACTAAGAAAGGGAAGCAATGGAAGTGCCCACTGATAAACAAACGGATAAAGGGATGAATATATGTATAACGGAATAATATGCAACCATAAAAAGTGAGATTGTACCATTTGCAACAACATGGATGGACCTAGAGGGTATTACACTAAGTGAAATAAGTCAGACTGAAAAAGTCAAATACTGTATGCTATGACTCATATGTGGAATCTAAAAAACAAATGAAAATATATATACAAAAAAATAGACATCAAAAAAATAAAAAATAAAAAAACAAATGAGGGATGCCTGGGTGGCTCAGCGGTTGGGTACCTGCCTTTGGCTCAGATCGTGATCCTGGGATCCGGGGAGGAGATCCCACCTCACACCAGTGACAATGGTGAAAATTAACAAGACAGGAAGCAAAAAATGTTGGAGAGGATGTGGAGAAAGGGGAACCCTCCTGCACTGTTGGTGGGAATGTGAACTGGTGCAGCCCCTCTGGAAAACTGCGTGGAGGGTCCTCAAAGAGTAAAAACTAGAAACTGCCCTACAACCCAGCAATTGCACTGCTGAGGATTTACCCCAAAGATACAGATGCAGTGAAACGCCGGGACACCTGCACCCCAGTGTTCATAGAAGCAATGTCCACAATAGTCACACTGTGGAAGGAGCCTCGGTGTCCATCGACAGATGATGGTTAAAGAAGCTGTGGTCTATGTGTACAATGGAATATTCCTCAGCCATTAGAAATGACAAATATGCACCATTTGCTTCCACGTGGAAGGAACTGGAGGGTATTATGCTGAGTGAAATAAGTCAATCGGAGAAGGACAAACATTATATGGTCTCTCTCATTCATACAGGGAATATAAAAAACAGTGAAAGGGATTACAGGGGAAAGGAGGGAAAATGAGGGGGAACAATTAGAGAGGGTGACAAAACAGGAGAGACTCCTAACTCTGGGAAATGAACAAGGGGCAGTGGAAGGGGAGGTGGACCGGGGGATGGGGTGACTGGGTGACTGGCATTGAGGGGGGTACTGGACAGGATGAGCACTGGGTGTTATACTATATGTTGGCAAATCAAACTCCAATAAAAAAAAACATACAAAAATAGACATCAAGAAGTAAATAAACAAAAAATAACAAACAAATGAGGGACACCTGGGTGGCTCAGTGGTTGGGCGCCTGCCTTCGGCTCAGGTCATGATCCTGGGATCTGGGATCTGGTCCCGCTTCAGGCTCCCTTCAGGGAGCCTGCTTCTCCCTCTGCCTATGTCTCCGCCTCTCTCTCTCTCTCGGACTGTGTCTCTCATTAATAAATAAACAAATCTTTTTAAAAAATAAATAAATAAAAAACAAATCAATAAACAAACAAAAATCTGAACCAGACCTATATGGGAACAAACAAATGGCTGTCAATTATAGTCTATTCTTAGAAAGACTATTTATTACCCTTTATCTCTTTCACCAAAGGGACAACTCCTATTCACCTTTCATGACCCACCTCAAGTGGTAGCTCCTTTGTAAAGCATTTGGCAACACTTCCAGGCAGTTCAGTCCTCGTTTCCTATGTGCCCACACCATTTTTATCAACTACTAGAGCATTTATCTTTTTTATATTATAATTGCTTTTCTGTTCTCTTTTATCCTTGGGCTGTGAGTTCCTCATGCTTCTTGTACCTCTGGTGCCAAACACATGAGAGATACTCAGAAAGTATTTCTTGAAGAAATACATGAATAAATAGGTGGATGAATATGAATGATTTACACTCTGTATGTGTGTCCCATGGAAATACTGCTCATGCAGAAGGCAATGTTCTAACAATAGTTATTATTTTTTTTATTAACAAAGGAAACATTTACCAAGGCATGCCATGAGGAATAATGAAGTAGTCCTACATAACAAACAAACTCTCACAACCCCAGGCTCAACAGGACAAAGAGAGAGAATAGTGCCTGGAAATAAGAGAGGCAGAGAGTCACGTAGAGTTAAAAATGTCTTGAGAGGAGCAGTGACTTTCAACCAAGGAAGTCAACTATGAAATAAATACCCTGACTCTATTCTATTGCTTCTCTCTAGTCTCTTGTTGTTAGTCCCTCCTAGCAGATCTCAACTAGAAGCCTAGGGGCCTCAAAGACTCTCGATGCAAACCACATTTATTAGTTAGTACTCCAGTGATGACCACCATGGAGAAGGGTAGGGAATAGGTCTAGAGGGGTGAATGGAGATCTCAAACATATATATATATCTTTTATCATTCCTCCCTGCCCAGGTTCTGAAAAATTGGGAAATAAAACTTGTCTTTTAGTAAGAAAATTGGGAAGTCAAATCACCATTTTTCTTGTTAGAAGAGGCCAGATTGAGGAATGTGACTTTAGGTTTATTTTCTAAATAGATTTGCAAATGCTGAATCTTAAATCTGAAAAGACTTACTCATGTATTCATAATAATCGAAACCGCGGCAGTTCTACATGGTACACATGTGATATAGCAGATTCCATGCTCTTTTCAAGCAAATTGGCTCCAAGAGAAAGAAGGACAACACTAAGCAAGATTATCTAGTCATTCTTCTCAAATTTGGAAATCAGATGTAGTAAATGCTGAGAGGCATAGCCTACAATTATGCAAATTCACATGTAATATGTATCATGATTGTCTTTTCTCCTGATTCCAGACTCCCAGCCAGCAAGTGGGAGAGAAAATATTCCTGAACTTCAGAAGAAGAAAGGAAATTGTAGAGGAAGAGATGAAGCACAGCAGTGAAATGGTAGCCAATCCCATCTCAGGAAGCTGGGAGGTGGAAGGTGCATCCTCTGCCATCAGTATTCATTCCCTTGACCAAATCTGCTTCTATCAGACTGCTGAAATGGGCACCAGCCAACCAGAAGACTTTTGGAATTGCTACCTCTATTCTAGAAGTCCCTGCCAACCTTAGGATCCAGAATGATCCCCATCAATATTTTCCTTGGATCAACAAAAATCAACAGATGATGTCAAATGTGACCAAGATTTGGATTGATTTGAAATGTAAAGTTGTAACCAGGACACAAGATCGTAAGAGCACCTGGCTCTGGGGGTCCCAAACAGATGAGGTTCGGTCACTCGCTGCTGACAAAATCCGAAGGCAGAGAGACAAGTGGTGGTGATATAAGAAAGGAATTTATTTCAGTGAGGCCAGCACAGGGAGGACAGCAGACTAATGTCTCAAATTACGTAAGGAAAATATGGGGAAAAGTTCAGTGGGTGAGTGCGCTGGGTGGTAAAGGTTAGGTTGGTCATAGCTGAGGATCATTGCTGTGGGGTCAGTTACACCAAGTAATTGGCTTGGCTCAGGGCAGGGCCCAGTACCTGAGGGCGTAGTTTCAGTTCCTATCATGGGATGCTTTGCCCACTGGGTCTTTTGCCTGAGTTAAAAGATAAGCTGAAAAGAAGACCTTAATCAATTAGAAAGTACAGACTGAGATCCAAATGGAGCTAGTTACCGTCCTCCTTCAAAGTCGGATCTTCAGGACTCTAGCCAGCCCACCCTGGCCATTCATTAGCCTGCCAACAACACAACTTACATTTAATGTGACTGAGAAATTATAGACCCTAAATAAGTAAGTAAAGGAGAAGAGGCACATAGAGAAAATCCCTCCTCATTGAATCAAGAGCAGAGAAAAACCTACATCGCCTTTTAATGATATACTTATCTAGATAATCATAGAGTAGTATTTTGTCTTGTTCTGTTAGATCATATTAAATATTTAGAAGGACATACTGTAATTTTTTAAGCACTGAATAGTTGTAATGCTGATATTATATTTTTTTAAAGATTTTTTATTTATTTATTCATGAGAGACACACACAGAGAGAGAGAGAGGCAGAGACAGAGGCAGAGGGAGAAGCAGGCTCCATGCAGGGAGCCCGACGCGGGACTCGATCCCGGGACTCCAGGATCACTCCCTGGGCTGAAGGCAGTGCTAAACTGCTGAGCCACTGGGCTGCCCCTGATATTATATTTTAAAGCTAATATTTGCTAATGTGTTTTTTATTTATATCGAAAATGTCTTGTGTGTGTATTTTGGAGTCCTGGATCCAATGCCAACGTATGCAGGGTGAAGTTTCCCTCTATGCTCCTGACAACACAATGTTCCAGACACACCAATTGAATGTCATACAATTCAACTCAAATTCTGACACTATCTGCCTGGAGATAGCATCAGATCGCACAGAGTCACCCTATGAGACTGTCCCCCTCCCACTGCAGATGCCAGTTGCAAGCCCAGCTGATCACCGATGCTTCTGGTTGATGGATTATAGATAGGAGGTTCCAAAGCCGCCCACCTTGGGTTCAATTATTTTGCTAGAGTACCTCACCGAACTCAGAGACTCGTTTTACCTACTAGATTAATAATTTGTTGTAAAAGGACAGAGTTAAAAATACAAATGAACATCCAGATGTAAGAGATTCCACAGGGCAAGGAATAAGGCAAGAAGTCAGTGCTTCCCTGTCCTCTCTGAGCCTGCCACGCTCCCCAAATCTCCACATATTCACCAATTTTGAAGCTCTTCAAAATCTCTTCTTTGGGTTTTTATGAAGGCTTCAGTATGTAAGAATGATTGCTTAAATCACTGGCTTTGGGCAACTGATTCAACCCCCAGTCCCTCTCCCCTCCCTAGAGGTTGAGGGGTGAGGCTGAAAGTTCCAACCCCCAATTCAAGGTTGGCTCCTCTGGCAACCAGCCCCATCCAAAAGTCACCTCATTAACATAAACCAAATTGTGGTGGAGAAGGGCTTGTTTTGAATAACAAGACACCCATTTCACTTTTATATCCTGTAAATTCCTGTCCCCCTCACCCCCCACCAACTGAAGACAAGAGACTACATATTATAATAAAAGATGCTCCCATTGCCCTTATTGCTCAAGAAATCCCACGGGTTTGGGGAGCTGTGAGCCAGGAACTATGGATGAAGACCAAACACATTATTTCTTGAAAGTGTTATCCGCAAAACTTACATCATGGCATCACATTTAGGGGCTACAAATCATAACAACGCAGCATGTGATTTTATGTTTTAAGAAAATCCCACTCTCCTAATTGTAATGGCACCTCAGGGAGAAATTATGATTTATCCCTTATACTATCAGACTTTATAGAATACACAGAAACATTAGTAAAATTTGATAGAATTTCAAAAACAGGTATAGTTGCCTGGAAATGGACCTGAAATTTCAAAACTGTGAGTTGTTTCCTTCATCCTCAGATTATTTTTTCTGGTGGGGGAAAAAAAATCTTTTGATTGGTCATTTCAGTTAAACACTAATCAAAGGCTCTTTTCAGAAATGAAAATACTTGAGACCGTTTCATCCTAACGTTGTGTGATGCTTCGTAAGGTGTGGCCAGATCTGATTATCTGTTGACCCCTTCCCTCACATAATAGATGCTTCTTTATCGGACATGGTTCGAAGTCTCCATCCTCATCTCGTAGGGCCTGTTCTTGCAGAATCAGACACAGTCTGTCTAGAGTCGCTCGGGCTTAGATGGAGCGTAGAGGTGGGGAAACAGTGCAGGGAAGTGACAAGTCTTGTCTTCAGGTTGCTGAAGGAGACCTGCCCACCAAGGGGCCTGGGCTTGGTGCGGCTAGGGTGACTTAACCTGGACTCCCCGGCCCTCACATCGGGGGACAACGCTTAACCCAGGCTTTGAGGATGACAATACGTTTAGTCTGAAGTCTATGAGAATGCCAGGGAACAACTGCGGGTCGAGTCAGGGTTGCCCAGGCAAAGGGCGACGTGAACACAGTCCCAGTGCATCAACCTGGACCAGTCAACCTGGACCAACCTGCATCTGCAGCAGCTGCTCCCAACCTGCAGAGGGCGGGGAGCTCCGAGAAAGAGCAAGAGGGTGTGAAGAGGGTGTGTTGGAAGACCCTCATTCCTGTCTTTCAAGCACATGAGGGTGATGCCTTAAAATCGGGATATTTAGAGTCATTTGTCACGGTGTGTGGTAGTCCTAGGCCGGCCAGGCCACAGAACATTCCGGTTGCATAAACCTCGCTTGTTATGCAACACGAGCTACGTGAACTTCTTTTTCATTTTTATCACCCAACACAGAGATACGAGAATTCTATTCCAGCTATTTTCTCCCTAAGGGGGTCTCTCTGTTTTGGAAGAGGTTTCCAAAACCACTATTTAACAAAAACATCTCTTTTCTCTAAAAGAAGTTACTTTGTACCCTAAATAAATTAGTTTAATATGTGTATAGCCAATTCTTGCTTTATGAACAGAATCTTGGCTGATAGGCGAGCCAGTCAATTTGAGAAAACTAATCAATTCAAGGAACAAAATAAAAGAAGAAATTGTTCGTCTATTCAGTCAGAAAATAAATAGATTTTTTTTTCCCTGAAATGTCCATGGAGAATTAGATAGCTGGATTTTATCAACCAGGGTACTGCTGATTTTGCAAACAAAAAATACGATATCTTGATTTCAGATATTTTATTATCTCACCGGCTGGTGTAGTCACTCAAAGGCCACAAAGCTCTTTGTGGGGTGGGCAGAAGGTGAGGGTGAGGTGAGGAGGAGGAATCAGAATGAAAATGGAATTCATTGATAATGCATTGATTCGAAAGGCTTTGTGATGGAAAGGATGGTAATATGGATCTTGGTATACGCTGTACCTGAGACCAAGTTACCACGATGTCTTGGACCTAATTGTCATGTGTTCCCCTTAATATTCTTTCAGTTAAAGTAGGCTTTTTCCAACACTCAATAAAAAGGTAGCTGTGAGATGTTCTCAATCCAAACTCAGATATGTGCAATCTTTTTTTTTTTCAATCTCTGCTCAGAGACATGGCCTGAGTCAAGTTCACTGTTATAAAAGAAGGAAAGAAAAAAAAAAAAAAAAAGAATCAAAGCAACATAGTATTTGAGGCCATGTTTTCCTTTCCCCCCGAACAAAATACATTCAACAACTTTCAGTAGAAAACTTATGGTTCAACGTATCATTCAAACAGAGCATTAGAGTGAGGTTTTTAATGATGGCAGGCGCCTCAAATATGTTAATATACTAAGTTGGAAAGAAATAGAGTAAGTAAGTTATAATGGAGAAAGAAGAAGGAAGGAAGGAAGGAAGGAAGGAAGGAAGGAAGGAAGGAAGGAAGGAAGGAAGGAAGGAAGGAAGGAAGGAAGGAGGGAGGGAGGGAGAGAAGAAAGTAAGGAGAGACAAGAGAGTCTTTTTTCCTTTTTTCACCTCCTTACCTCCTCCTCCACTTCCCCCCAAAATAGATCTGCTCTTCTTCCTTGTATATCCCTAATGTTGCTTGAAGGCAACTTGTCTCCCAAATCCGAAACATGAGTCATCCAAAACCTCCTCGTCTTCTGGGCTGCACCCACTCTGCATCGACCCCTCTGTGCCCACAGCCAACCACCCCCCACATGTATGGGTCCTACCTGCCAAGCGTCCGGGATCCACCTCCTCCACTCCTCTCTAGTTCAAGTCCCAGACAAGTCGCCTCATTCCTGAACTACAGTGACAGCTTTTGATGGTTTAGTGAGGAAGGAAGAAGGAAGGATCCAGGACAGCCTTTTAGTTTTTATCTCTCTAGTCCAGAGTGTACGCTACCAAAAATAAGAAATAAAAAAAGCAATATTTGGGTAAAATACAGAATATCTGTCACTATAGGAAACAAGCCCTTTATCGGCATCCACATGACCTCAGACTCAGATGATTAGCATGGCATTAGGGCTTTTTAATTCCTTGAGCCCTGCCTGTCTCTACAGACTCTTCATTCACCAATCTCCCTCCTAAGCATAAATCCAGCAACTCTAATCTAACATTTCAGAAACATACCGTGTCATCTAGCTCCTACGAATACTCTTCTCCTTCCACCGGATGGTGTTTAGACTTCCCCACCCGAAAGCTGTCCACCTATCTTTCAAATCCCAATTCATTGGGTTTTTTTCCTTCTATCGTGTCTGATTTCTAGCATCCCAGAAATACTCATCACTGTTAGGGTCAAACAACACGAGAGGGTGAAATCCAGGTTGGGCCATTTTGTAACTACATGATCCCATGCAAGTCACTTAGTGTCTCTTTACGTCATCTCACCCACCTGCGAAAGGGGGACAGTGGCTGCAAGACTCAGCAGTTATGACTACCTGACAAAGAGGAAATGCTCAATAAATGTTAGTCATTACACATCGATGCAGAACGATGTAGGCAGCGAGTTATCATTTTTGTTGTACTAGTTCGTCTTCATCGCTGGAATATGACATCTTTGAGGAAGAAGACTCCGTGCTATTCTAAATCTATCTCCGAAATCTAATACCATGCCTTCATTTAGTTTTTCACCAAGCGTATGTCACATAAATGTATAAAATGATGAATATTCACAACTGAAATAGAGATGTTGGTGTGTAGGAACCAAAAAGAACTCAGGGGCTCCCTCGTGACAAGAGAATCCTTATGAACGGCCTTTGGCTAATCTCCAGTTGCAATAACAGCACATTTGTAAGTCAATATTCTTGGATACCACAAAATAACTCTGTGAAGGTCAGGGAGCGGGGACTGATGTAGACAGAATATTTATAAGTCTGTGATCGAATATACAAAGGTAAGGAGGTTTCTATTTTCGTACTTCTTGTACCTTCTCTCTTCGGATCACCTCTCTCCATACACGTCTGGCAGGATGTCTCCAAGACAACTTATAGGATCTTCCATTTCTAATCATAGCGATTATGATAATAGACACATTGACCAGGTCTTTTCTCTTCCACGGCGATCTGGTGGCTATGATCTTCTGGTTACCTGCTTCTATCGCCAGTCTAGGCAAGCTACTGCTGAATATATTCTAGTTTCAAGCTCTTACAGGTTATTATTCTTAGTGGCTTCTAGCATATGCCTGCATTAAAGACTTGCTTGTTAGACTCCAAGCTACTGGTGATTACATTAGGTGAACAAAAGAAAAATAGGGGCTAACATTAATTAGGCACTTGCTATGTGCCAGGCACTGTGCCGGGCGATTTACACATGCCTCTTTGTTTAATTTTTATAACACGGATAATTATTTTAACCCCCTGTTTACATAGGAGGACACTGAGATGTACAGAGATTGAGTAGCTTGTCACAGAAGTTGTAATTAATAAGGTAAATTAATTAACTAATAATACTGACCATGTTGCCTCCTAAAATGAAGTCATTTTGCTTTTTTTTTTTTAACCTTAAAAACAAACCATGTATCCAAGAAAATGTCAAGGAATTAGGCATGATTACAATATACAGCCTTTGGTTAGAGTGGAGCCAGGTAAGAAGCTAGGTGATTGGTGAAGTTGATCTAATCGCTGAACACAAACATAGTAAAAATATTTCCCTGTTTCAATAGAGAGTCCAGGAGAGAACCCAACAGACTATGTGCAGTGCTGAGATATATATATATATATATATATATATATATATATATATATATATATATTATATATATTTAATATATAAAACATATATTTCTATATATAAAATATATTTTTTATACATAAAATATACATATATATTTATATATATTTATGAGGACACTTGGAGGACACATGAAAATGAATTAAAAAAAAAGTGTATTATTTGACCAAGAACTTATTTGCATCCTTGGGGTGTGTTGGTTTGTTTTGCTCATCCCTTCTCCTCCCTGGCCCCTCGGTGGTTCCCGTTCCACCCAGCCGACACTTTGACAGTCAAGTGAACACTAGCATAGAATTGCTTCATTCTATGCTAAATATAAGGAAGAAATAAATGTTCACGTATAAGCCCAATGACTGTCACATTCAGAGTTGGCTCCTTAGCAGAATAATTAGAGAGCTAGGTTATTTTACATTGTCCAGGTGCTTCTAAGATGGAATGGAGCCAGGGTAATTCAACAGGAGACAGCAAATAAAACACATATTCTCTGCAGAATGACAAGAGTTGATCGGGGTAACATCACACATGTGACGGTTAATGAGCAAAATCCTCTTCAGCTCTTGGATTATTACCTAGTGTGGGCGACCTGGATCAGATGCCAAAGACCATTGATTAGACAGACATGAAGCTGCTCCCTGAGCTGACGATGGGGAGAATGGTCTCCGTCTCTTACCGAGCACACTGGGTGGAGACTAGAATGGGATGACCCATGATTACTACGTACGAGGGCGTCTTTCATATTTCCAGGGAAGAAGACAAGTCCGGAGCTCATATCCTTTGTGGAAATATGTTGGGAACATTCCGCGGCTTTCCTCTAAGAACCAAAGTAGTGTAAGTAAAAACTTGCTATTCTAGGAAACAGAACACTTGATACGACTCCAGTGACACTGCCCAGGTCGGAAAATGTGTCTCCACTCACTTTAACCACAACACCAGAAGTGCTCTCATCGGTGCACAGTCCTCAGAATTGAATGGATTTGACTTCCCATGACCAAGTCAAGGCCTAAATTTCTGTGTGTTTAGTAATATCTGACCATGCCCTCCCTATATGTTAAATAATTGTGCAAACACCAAACAAGATGTTTTCAGAACACTGCAACCTTTCTCAGGGGTTGTAAAGTCCACCCACGTAAGTGGGATTGGAGGCCTGGAGTAGAGAGGACGGGAGTCTGTCTTTATTCCTTCCCTGCTTTGACACCACATTTCTTGAGGTCTCAGTATCCCTCCAGAATTAAAGCTCTTGACAAGAGGCCCTCCTGTATAGTCCCAAAGTTTACAGAGCTCCATGTCACTATGCATTCCTCTTCATGCTTGGGAGCGATAATGGCTTCCTCCTATTGCTGGTCTCTGGGTGCCTCAGTGTCCCTTACTGATTCCATTAACCATGCCCATATCGCTGGATAGTGTCCCTCTGTTCAAATTTCTCTGCGTAATCAGAGGCATTCTGTTTTCTGTTAGAACTCTGACTGCCACAGTGAGCTGGTATATATGTAAATATATATTTGTTAAATGTCTCTGTGCCTACTTTTAAAGTCCAGAGGAAGGAAGGAAGGAAGGAAGGAAGGAAGGAAGGAAGGAAGGAAGGGAGGAAGGGAGGGAGGGAGGGAAAAGGGGGAAGGAAGGAAGGAGTGGGGAGGAAGGATGGCAGGGATTGAGGGAGGGAAGAAAGGAGACAAATTCATAAAACTTAACCTAGTTATTTCCTTTAAAAGATGTCCCAGTTAACAAGGAAGTGCTCAATTCTACATTTAAAAAAAAATACTGAAGTTAGTCTTATATTAAACTCCACACAGTAACGAAATAACAAATTTTGTTTTAGGTGTATTTTGACTTGGCTAAAATGACGATAACTCAGTATGTTACCACCACTTATTGTAGGATAATTAGAAATTCTAATTGGTGATTCCATGCATCCAAATAATAACCATGGGACAGCTCATTATTTACACTTAATAAGTACAATGAAGGGGAAAAAAATCAAAATTTGCAACCCATTAGAGGAAAATCAATAAAAAAAGGAGCTCTTGGGGTTGAAAGTTTGGCAACAACTGGCTTCCTAACGTGACGTCCGTAGAGGAGGCTCTCCTTAAGGCTGGGACCCCTCCCTGGAGACTGCCACAGCCCTCGAGGACACAGCGCAGTCACAACAGGCACGTACCCATGGATATTTGGCCTCAGAAGCCCCAAGGAATAGCCTTCCATTTCAAATGTGCCCACGTTGCTTCAGCGCCATGAATTAGAGAGGTCCGTGGGAGGACGGAGTTGGACCAGAGCTGATGTTTATCACCCCTAAATCGGAGAATGGAGCTCATTGAGCAGCCCGAGGCCTGAATGCCTGGTGACCCAATGCACCTAATTCTCTTTCTGCTGCTCCCACACCAACCTTACACCACCTGGAAAGGAGTGTGACCGGAATTCCCGGGTCGGGGCCCACATCAGACTGTAGTTGTGGGACTGGCCTCACCCCCCTTCCCCTCCCCTTAATAATTCTCCTTTTATGGAACTGGCCTGTAATGGACGAGTACCGTGCTTCAGTTAGTTGTTCCCGGAGCGTTGGACGTAGATTTGATGCGCGGCCCCATAGAGGAGCCAGGAAATGCTGTTGCTGGAATGGATAAAGACTCCATCTCTGAAAAACCCCGTATTATTCTGATCCTTTGTCTCCAAGGCCATGCTCCCTGAAAGTCGCATCTGAGGTGCCTTAGACACGGCTACTGATCCCTACCTTGAGGCCATGCTTGATGCCATGCAGATCTTTAACAACAGGCCCTGGGTAAGAGTCTTCAATTTTGTATTATTAACATCGATTTCCTCTTCTGTCTGTGTAGATGTGTGTGTATATAGTGGTGTAAATAGATACACTCATACGCAGCAGCTGCTCACTTTTAGATAACAATCCTAAATACGTTCATTTTCCTTAATGCCTTTTCCTTGGGGAAAAGGACTTCCTTTCCTGTTTTTTTGAGATACGCGTTTGCAGTGTTAACGTGTATCTGAGAAAAGTCGTCACCAGATTTTAAAACCTACGAGGCTACATCAAGTGGAAAATCCCGGATCTGGGGGTGGGGAGGCGTAGGTCCCAGAGCTGGCCTGTCCACCGCCGCCCCAGGTGGTCTTAGCCAGTGGCCTTATGGGTCAAGACCTCGGTTTCTCCTCTGTAGAGCAAGGAGCCTGGATGCCCTTCTTTGACCCCTCGCCCCACCACCAGCGCCCCATCTGCACCGAGTCTGCTCCTCCCAGGGACAGCACTTCTCATATTCATGATTTTCACAACCTGTACTCCCTTTGTAGAGGAAACTGATGCACCTGCCCAAGAGGTGAATGCCATGTCTCCTTAATATACATCCAGACCTTACAACTCTGAGGTTCTTTGTGGGTTTGAGAAGAGTACTTGATGCAGAGCTAACCAGGGCTGGGCTTGGAATCCTTCTCTGCTGCGTGGTAACCGCATGATCATGGACAAACAACCGACACAGCATTTTAAACCTAATTCCTCACGCGTGGAATTCAGGCGACAATACCTGCCTACCTACCTGATGGCGTTGCTGTGTGTCTTTTAAAAGATGCCTCCAGGGAAGCACACAGAGTGTATGACACTTTCCTTTCCAAAGTTACCACGAAGAAAAAGAGCAAACAATCCTCGAATGACCCAACGACTGACGGCAGGGCTCCTGGATCGAACGCTTCCTGCCCCGTCCGGCGCCGGGCCGTCGAGCCCTTGGCTGAAGCTGCTCCGTTGCCCAGCACTCAAGCATCGATCACGAATAAATGCCTGATCCAATAAAACCGCTGGTAGCTGGTGGCCTGCTGCTGAGACACGTATGGACAAGCGGTCCGTGTCAGGAATCTTCTCCTCCGGTCCAGCAAGAGACCAGGAGCCCAACTCCTGCAGCGACACTCGATCCAAGGAGGAGGCAGTGGGCTCCAGCCCTGACGTCAGAGGCACCGAGACAGCTGTCCCGGCTGGACTCTGGGTCCTCGCTGGGATCCTGATTTGTTATTCCCATCACTTGATTAAGCGGCCAGCAGCTGCTTTCTCCTTCCACCTTGAGGCACTACTTCAAGTCATAGTCACAGGGACATGCAGGTGGCTCAGTCGCTGGAACATCTGCCTCTGGCTCAGGTCACGACCCGGGTCCTCGGGCTCCTGCTGGGCAGGGGACCCTGCTTCTCCCTCTCCCCCTCCTCCTGCTCGTGCTCTCTCTCTCTCGGTCTCGGCCTCTCAAATAAATAAATAAAATCTTCAATAAATAAATAAATAAATAAAATCATAGTTATACCACTTAGAACAGTTGTTCGGTCACTCTTCCTTCCAGTGGAGTATTTCATGCAGTGTTCGAATTTGCTGCCGATACCTTTCATCGCACTTCATTTTTTAAATGATCTCTTTGGGCTAAAAGTCAATCCAGAAAACCACAATTGGAATTAAATGAACGTTATGCATGTAGCCAATAGTTTTGTCTTCACCCAACCCAAGTAGTGCCTAAAATTTTCAAGTCAGTCTCTCCAACCTATTGCCTGAATACACGTAAAATATAACTGGTTTCTTTGGTAAATGATTCAGGATTTCACGGGATCCTAAGATAGTTGATGTAAACAAACAAAAGAAAAACTGTATTTTTCTGTTTCATTATTAGAGAACCAAAGCGTTGACCTCACCACGATCACAGAGATGATTAAAGATTGCCAGGGCAGGACGTAGGCCTGATATGAATGTGCCCCAAGAGCCTCGTTATTGACGGCGTAGGGTGAGGCCTGGCAGCATCAGCGTCACCAAGGACCTCGCCAGAAATGCAGAGTCCCAGGCCTCATCCTGACATCCGGAATCAAAATCCACATCTTACGAGACCCTCATGCGCTGTGCCCCACATTCGGGGTCCAGGGGCCCTGCCCTACAGCACACTGCTAATTTTCGTAAGCATCTGCCAACAAAATACTGTGGCCCTTGGCCGATAGATCAGTCTAGTGCCTAAAGGAGATCTGAGGTCTGGAAATCCTTTAAGACTTATACTGAGTGATTTAAAAACATCCTTTTATTTAAAAAAAAAAAAAAAAACATCCTTTTATTATTAGGCACTTTGCTTTAGCAATAACTCACGATTGCCCTTGGAATCACGGATACAAGTTGTTATCTGGATGTGCATGTATTAAGCCCCTATAAAGGAAGAGGGGTGGAAGTCTCAGGGGTTTGCCGGGCTGCCTGTCCCTTCCCACCCCTCGGAGCCCTGCAGGGAGCGGTGCGCCCTGCTGCCCACGGAACCTGCGCCTCCAGAAGCACGCTCTCGCCACCTGCTGGCTTTGCCAGAGGAAAGTTAGGAAGGGGCTCCCGGTGGTGTTTTCTTCTACCAAGATCCTTTCACTGCAGATGATTTTTATAGTTTGGCCTTCACGTTCCCCCCACTCGCCCCCCGCACCCCGACATCTCTGATTTCTCTCTGCCTCTGCGACCACTCCGTGGGACACCTTTTCTCCATGATGCTTCTACAGAGTAGCTAACCCTCGGCTGCCTACAATCCTAGAAAACCAAAGCTTTGAAACCAGCGTCGGGATCTAAAAAGCAGCTACTAGCTTACTATCCTCTTTGCATAGATGTATAATTACCAGGGAAAGGGTCCCAATCTATGATTCAAAAAGCAAACTCAGCTTGCCAGGTGCAGCCCAGTGACCAGGGCAGAGGCCTCATACCTGCGCTCGGTCAACGGCTATTGGAGACTAGTGATTAGACATATGAGGATCTTCTCTCCTCTTCTCCACTATTCCTTCTCTGTGTGTTTCCATGAAAGGAATGTTTCGTCTTCTTATCTTTAATCTTTAAAAAGTTAATATTGCATACATGGACATCTCTCTATCCCGTAAAGACAGGTTTCCTTTAGCACCTCTTTTATTTCTCTCCTCAGCTCTGACTTAGACCCAGAGAAATCTCGCTTCTGTCCCTCACAGTAGTGAAAAACTGGCCTCAAAAGAGGAAACTGTTCACACAGTTCTAGAAGCATTTTAGGGCTGACTCCAAAGGATTAATTAAAATTAATATTACCTGGGACACCTGGGTGGCTCAGTGGTTGAGCTCCTGCCTTCGGCTCAGGGCATGACCCCGGGGTCCTGGGATCGAGCCCCACATCGGGCTCCCCGCAGGGAGCCTGCTTCTCCCTCTGCCTGTGTCTCTGCCTTTCTCTGTGTCTCTCATGAATAAATAAATACAATCTTTAAAAAAATAAATAAAATTAAATTAATATAACCAATAGAAACAAACCTTGAGAATCTCAGAATTTCCTCCAAAAAGCCTCAAAAGTTCCTGTGGTTAGCAAAGATAATTTTGGTCCCTGGTGTTGTTTGTTGCTATTGATAATGATGATTGATTGTGGCATCTTTAAGAGAGATCCCTCTAAGGAAACATCGCTGCCTACCCCAAATATTTCACTACTGAATGTTGTGTGATATCCTGCTCAAAAGGAATACAAAATATCTTTATGTCGGAGTTACACTGAAAAAAAAAAAATTCCCAAATCTCACTTTTAAACATCTGAAGCCTCTGTGGAGAGAGAACGTTACTTCAACATTAGTGAAATTTCAGGGGATGAATTGAAAGGAAAATAAAGTTAATTCCGTGAAGACGTATGTGCCTTCAAACCTTAAAGCACCAACTCACTGTGTTAAGAAATGACAAAACATAAAATTCTCAAATGAAATGAGAGCAAAAGGAACTTGAATTTTAAGAGCTGCTCCAGTGAGAATTTCCCAAAACACTTTGACTTTACTCGTCCTGTTGGGTGTGATTGCGAGAATAACAATTTTTAAAAGATATGCATGCTGGGGTTTTTTGTCTTGAGAAAACTAGTTTAGATTGTTATGCATTGGAGAAAAAAGGAGGAGGAGAGAAAGAAAGAAAGGAAAGAAGAAAGAAAAGAAGGAAAGAAAGAAAGAAAGAAAGAAAGAAAGAAAGAAAGAAAGAGAAAAAGAAGAAAGAAAAAGAAAGAAAGAAAGAAAGAAAGAAAGAAAGAAAGAAAGAAAGAGAAAGAAAGAAAGAGGAAGGGAGGAAGAAGAAAGGATGAGAGAGAAAAGAAATTGTACCAAGTAGAATTAAGCAAGGAAGACTTTACTCAAGACTTTACTTGAGAAGCATGGAAGCCAAGTCGGGAGGGTATCCAAGTGAGCTAGTGAAAATGGACTTGAGCTGGAAGGGAGGCTGGTCATGAGATTGGGCCATCTGTGCTTGCCCGTTGCTGCCTCTCGAAATTAGGCTCCTTCCCTCCCACAGACACTGGAAGACAGAGAGGCTGTCCATTATTTTATTCATTTTATTTTATTTTCTATTTAATTTCAATGAATTAACATATGGTGTATTATTGGTTCCAGAAGTAGAGCTCAGTGATCCTTCAGTCTTATGACATCACGCGCCCTCCTTCATGCCCATCCACCAGTTACCCCGTCCCTCGCCCCCCTCCCCTCTGGCAACCCTCAGTTTGTTTCCTATGATTAAGAGTCTCTTATGCTTGGTCTCCCTCTCTGATTTCATCTTATTTTATTTGTTCTCTCCCTTCCCCTATGCTCCTCCGTTTTGTTTCTTAAGTTCCACATGAGTGAGATTTTATAACAATTGTCAAAGAATGCAGACACCTGAGGAAGCTGAAGACTAGCTCTGAGTTGTACAAGGGGCCTTAGGGAGCACTTAACTGTACACTGTGGAAGTCGTGGCCAGAGGCGGGTGGGTGAGGGGGCCCAGCCTGCTGGCCCCCCCAGCCGGGACCGGACACCTCTGAGAGTCAGGGTGACTCCTGGATCAGGGGTATCCTAGCTGACAGCAAAGTTGGCCTCCATAAGAACCCTACACTGGAGGCCAAAGACCAGAGCCCCATCCTGCAGAGGTCGGCGCCCTGCATCAGGGCTCTTCACACTAAGACGTGTGCAACCTTCCGAGGGCTACGCAGAGATGGTTTTACACCAATTATTTTCCAGATTCCTGACTTTCATAATTTGCTTGTCTAAATTATGAAATTATTATTTTCAATTATTTTACAATTATTTTCATAATCGTCTGAAAACTGATCTGACTAGGAACGTCACTTGCACTTAAAATACTCATGTTTTCTAATTTCTCAAGAAAGGAATAACCCTCACTCATCCCAAATCCCAAATCTGGTTAAGGTACATGGCTCTGCAGGGTAACATGTCAAATATATGGTTCAAAATATTCATTTTAGGGATCCTTTTTTTTTTTTTTTAAGGATTGGTCAAAATGCCGTAAACACACAGGACTTCTAGATTTTCCATATTTATATACAGTTCTATTAAAATAGGCCCATGATGCACAGCCCGTTATTAAAATATGCTCACACTGTCTCTGTACCTCAAATCCTTTTAATGCTAGAACGTAAATTTTATGTGACCGGTTTCATTCAGAGCTACATGTAGATCATCTACAGTAGGGCCTAGAACAAAACTACAGCTCAACAAATATGTTTTGAGTGAATGTATCTTTTCCCTCTTATTTCAATCTTATCCAACCCCAAGTCCAATCCCTGCCTGAACTGTTCCACAAAGACCAGTGCCCTTAAAGAGCAATGACTGGGACTTCTGCCTCAGGGATAGAGAATGAGAGTTAAGAGCACAGACGTTTGGGCCAGACCATCTGGGTTCACATCCTGGCTCTACCGCCCACCTGATATGGTAAATCATATGTACTCTTCATGAGTATGTTTGTAAAAAAAAAAAAAAAAAAAAAAAAAACCTAACTGTTGTTGGGCTTGTTTTGAAGTTTTAATTAGAATCTATGTGTAAAACACCACCTAGTATAGTTTAAATGCCATGTACACATTAACAATTATCAATCAGTGTTATCATCCGAGGCACTAACATGGCATGTACCTGTAGACACCTTTTATGTGATCCTGCCTTGTTCCTCTAGGACCACGTGAAGACCATACTTTTCTAAATCATAAGTCGTCAGTTTATTCAGTTAAATATGTTTAGCATTGCATAAAATACTATCATCATCATTAAATAGCTTCTAATGCCTACGATAGCTTTTTAATAAGTGGGGTATCTTATTAAATCCAGGATTAAACTGAATAACCATTTTTATATGAAAATTCTAACAGCACATTTGTTTATCTATAATTTAAAAGTCAGTGATCTATAGCTGTGCCAACGGGCATTAATTTTTTAATTCGTCTCACTGTTACAGCGTTGCTCCACAAATCCTGTTTAAAATAATTTACTGCTAACCCTACTTCATAGTAGTCACAGATTTCTGTATCCATCCAACTTCCTTCTGCAACCTGGCGAGTAAGGCAAGTCAGCAACCACTCAACACTGAAAACATGTTAAAATATGCAACCAAAGAAACATAATTATTAATGGCTTTCCGCCTCACTTGAAAAAAGTTATGGAGACTTTGCTCCATGAGTCATGGTCCTATGATTTATGAATGTCTCTGTTTATTTGCCAATACACCATTTCCAGGAAAAATTGATGAAGCATCAATAATTAAGAAATTCTGAATTATTGACAATTGCGTCAAGAAGTACTAATTGTATGATTGAGGTTTGGAGGAAAGTGAAGGCAAATGGATTTGTGGTCATGGTTCTTGGACCAAATCAAGTAACAGAAGTACTGAGATGCATTGAGATGAAATAAAAATCAAGAGTACGGAAAAACACGATTTGGGAGATTCCAGCACATAGCTGACAGAAATAGATTAAGGGACACCTGGGAGCACCTGGTGGCTCAAGGGTTGAGCATCTGCCTAGGGCTCAGGCCATGACCCAGGTCCTGTGATTGAGTCCCACATGGGGCTCCCTGGGAGCCTACTTCTCCCTCTGCCTGTGTCTCTCATGAATAAATAAATAAAATCTAAAAAAAAAAAAAAAAAAAAAGGACACTTGGCATAAGCTTTACTGCTTTCTCCTCCTAGAAAAGAGGTGGCCTTGCCAGTGCAAACTTTGATTTAAGAATGAAGAGATTTAGGGGTACCCCAGTGACTCAGTCAGTTGAGTGTCTGACTCTTGGTTCCAGCTCAGGTCATGATCTCAGGGTCATGAGATTGAGCCCCACTGAGGCTTCTCATTCAGCAGGGAGTCTGCTTGGGATTCTCTCCCTCTGCTCTTCCCACTGTTCATGCTCTCTCTCTCTCTCTCTCTCTCACTCTCTCACTTTCTCACTCCCTAAAATAAACCTTCAAAAAAGAAGAATGAAGAGATTTAAATTGGCAAATGTTTTATTTTTAAAGCACTAAATATTATATTTTATATTAATAGCATATGTAATAGTATAAATAATATAGCATACATAAATGGTGTATATAACATACTATACATATAAAAATCAGGGGATCCCTGGGTTGCTAAGTGGTTTGGCACCTGCCTTTGGCCCAAGGCATGGTACTGGAGTCCCGGGATTGAGTCCTGAGTTGGGCTCCTGGTGTGGAACCTGCTTCTCCCTCTGCCTGTGTTTCTGCCCACCCACCCACCCCCCCCGCCATCTATCATGAATAAATAAATAAAAATCTTTTTTAAAAAGAAAGAAGAAGAAAGAAAGAAAGAAAGAAAGAAAGAAAGAAAGAAAGAAAGAAAAAGAAGAAAGGAAGGAAGGAAGGAAGGAAGGAAGGAAGGAAGGAAGGAAGGAAGAAAGAAAGAAAGAAAGAAAGAAAGAAAGAAAGAAAGAAAGAGAAAGAAAGAAAGAAAGAAAGAAAGAAAGAAAGAAAGAAAGAAAGAAAGAAAAGAAAGAAAGAAAAGAAAGAAAAAGAAAGAAAGAAAGAAAGAAAGAAAAGAAAGAAGAAAGAAAGAAAGAAAGAAAGAAAGAAAGAAAGAAGAGAAAGAAGAAAGAAAGAAAAGAAAGAAAGAAAAAGAAAGAAAGAAAGAAAGAAAGAAAGAAAGAAAGAAAGAAAGAAAGAAAATAAAAATCAGTCTTGTGGAATGGTTAGGTATAGCCACTGGTGGTGTGTTATTAAGGTTCAACAACCATTTTTCCAGCAGAAGAGATGTGTGTGTATTTGTGTGTATTTCTCTGTGTATAAATATACATATGTATTCGTTTATTACACATTTTTCTGAGATTAAGGGTGTGGGCACCCAATTTATAAATGATAATAAAATATACATTACTCCTTATTATAAACTCTGTATAACCAATAGGTGATCATAGTAAGGTTTTTTTTCCTTACTGATCTTTGCCAAACTCCTCTATCTGTAGCCAATTTATGGTTGCAACTGACCAACAATTGCAATTCTAACATGAATGTCGGTTGATATTTTTGGTTTCATAACAAGTAAGATAAAAAAAAGCAATGAAGATGAGTACTAGAATTTTACTTATTTATAGGGAATACAGGTAGCACCTTTCTTGGATGAGACAATAGTTTTGAATACTGAAGGGATGGTTTCTCAAAATATTTTGTGTGCCATTCACAATATAACACATGACACAATGACACATTTTTAAAATATTTTTTATTTATTTATTAGAGATACAGAGAGAGAGAGAGAGAGAAAGAGAGAGAGAGAGAGAGAGAAGCAGACTCTATGCTGGGAGCCTGACATGGGACTCGATCCCGGGTCTCCAGGATCACACCCTGGGCTGAAGGCGGCACTAAACCGCTAAGCCACAGGGACCGCCCACAAGGACACATTTTAAGTTAAATCTATTGTATTCACATTTCCTCCATTACTTTCTGAAGACGAGACAATTGACAAAACAGTAGACCACAGCTTTAATTGTAGTTTCCCAATTTCCATGGTCCATATTATCCCACACCGCAGATGCTTTCAGGTTACAGGCACAGACACACCATTATATAGTATTTACACCATATAGACACAATAGATAAAATTAATCTTACTTAAGGGCATAAATAATGCAAGTATATAATAGTAAAATTAGGAAGGCATGACTGTTGAGTACAATTTATTTAATGCGATGAATGTAAGTGTTCAATACAGCTATGAAGGTAAGGAAAACAAAGTTTTTAATGTAACTTATTTTTGTGATTTTATATATGATTTATTAATAATGGTTGTGTTTACTGGCACTCAAACTTTCCTGCCCTCTCCCCAGCTGGTCCAAGAGAGCCCCAGCACACCAGTTGCTAAGCCTCAAATAGCAATGGCTTCTGACATAGGAAGAATTTTACGGTCATTTTGACTCTAAATAGAACCTATATTTGTAGAGGGGCTCAGCAGAAGATGCTTACAAGATTAGTGAGCTGACAAGCCAGGAAAAAGCTGATTCGAGAAATATTCATCTATTGCTCCGTGCCTCCAATGCACTTTTGTTAATTTTCCATACCCTTGGTCAAATAAATCAATAACTTGTAGAAACTGTATATAAATGCAGTCACTTTCCACCAATTCATCACCCATGAAATACTGTAGGGTGGGCAAAATAAGAGTAACAATGCATAAACTTGAACATGAAGAATTAAAGTCAAATATATTTATGAATATCCTGATATTAACCTCACTAAAACGGTGAACACTGGTCCCAAAGACAAGAATGTAGCTAATTTATCCTGTACAAATTGTTCTTGACTCAGGATATGGCCACATTGGGGGTGGGGGCTTCGGTGAATTCATGAGGACACAATTCAGTCTAAACACATTGACTTTTTCTAGCAGCAACTGCAAGTACTTGCACAACATTTACAATATGCCAAATACGAGTCCAAGAGCTAATGTTTACCCATATGTGTAATCCCCCGACAACTCTTTGGGCTAGATACTCTTATATCCCTGTTTTACAGATGAGATGACTTCATTGCAAAAAAGTTAACTTGCCCAAGTTTATCCTGCTGATTTCGATAGAGTCCTGCTAATAGAGCCAGGATTCAAACTTATACAGGCTCCAGAGACTAAACTGAATAAATTCTACTGAAATCATCAGTCATGTTGAGGATGGAGCACTGAATTCCCAACTTCTTTCTCAGCTTTATGAAGAAGACTGTCAATGCAAACTACTATTTCATACTGAGGCTCATTGGCTTTTATGTAGAGGCATTTTTTATTCATCTGTTTGAATTATAAGAAGAATGTCAAGTCTTTCTGGAGAAAACCATCAGTCATACAGTGCTTTGTGTAACTGACACTGGCTTTGCTCATGTACACGTGATGTTGATGTATTTGCCCATTTGAACAATCTAGAGTTATTTTCACAAGAGAGGCTTACATCAGCATTCTGTGTGTATGAACAAGGAAATTAAATAATTGAGAAACTGAGCTCTGGACTACATCATTTTGTTGAGCTGGCTTGGATCTTTGGTATCTAAAAGGCTTGTTAATGAACTCATCTGAATAATTCACTAAGTATATTCTGAACATATGCAGACGCATTTGAAAGGTAATATAAACGGTCTGTATTCATATTTTCCAAACCAAATGACAATAATTCATGAATAAGGAGAAATTTGCCATGACTTTCATTAACTTTCCAAAGCTTGGCCTATTCAAAAATTAAACAGATAAAAGAGTACATCAGATGATGTCATCAAACAAAAATCTAATTTGTAACTCACTTGCATCATTTTCTTTGGAAAAATAATTCTCAGTGTTAAATCTTAACAGAGAGGGTGGTTAAATATCTGTGGTTCTTTCCAGTGACTTATACCATCCTGTTGAGATTCTATTAAAATTAACACAAAAATTAGTTTTTGCTTTTAAAGCATATCTTCACCCAACCTAATCAACCTGAATATTTCTTTATTATAAAGCAAGCATAAAGAGCCCTAACTGAGCAATATTTTCAGCAAAATTTTTTATAAAATTTATTAGAATCAGTATTACTTCAATTTCCATTATTTTAATTTTACAACATTTTTTTTAAATTTTGTATTGTAACAGCTATGATCTTTCACATTGTTTTATACTGTTTCCCTCAACGGTAATACAATAAAGCTTCTTTTTTAAAACAAATTTATTTACATAAAAAATAAATCGATTTTTAAAATTAGTATTTAATAATAACAAGAGTGCAGGGTGCCTGGGTGGCTCAGTCAGTTAAGTGCCTGACTCTTAATTTCAGCTGAAGTCATGATCTCAGGGTCGATTTCAGCTCAGGTTGATCTCAGTGTGGAGCCTGCCTACGATTCTCTCTTTCCCTCTACATCTGCCCCTTCCCCACCTGTCTCTCTCCTCCTCTTAAAACAAAAAACAAATAATAACAAGATTGCATGCACTCAACAGGGACATGGCATTGATTTGTGAATGACTGAGAATTATGAAACAACACTCTAATATATGCTCTAACAATCTAGTATCAGCTTCATCACTTAGTCACATAAAAAAGTTATTTGCAGCTTTTAAAAATGAAAACCACATGCAATAAACCTGGAAACTATACAGACAAGGTTAGAAGTCCAAAGAGCATATACATACATGTACCGCCTACTGCCATCAGCAGGAAAAGAGATCCAAAGTCAATGTCATAGTGTTCAGATAATCTTGGAGATTTTGCTTATCTACCCTCCTTCTGATCGCCTGTATATTACTTTCGATACTGGTTCACGATGCATATTTACTTATCTGCTTTGTATCCGCTTCCCTCTACTAGACTGTAAGGCGTTGGAAGTAAAAATCACCTGTTGCAGGTTGCACCTAGGATTGTACTATACATATAGACTGGTTCCATGGACACTTACCAAATAAGTCAGCACTAGGTTGTATTATTCCTTCTATCCCACCTTAGTTAACATATTTTAAATGCCTCCACAAAAAAAATAAAAAAATAAAAAATAAAAAAATAAATGCCTCCACAAATCATATACGATAAAACAGTAAAATGTAAATAAATGTATATACTTTTAAATTAGAACAAAGAAAAACACAAATCAGACAAGGAAGCAAAACAGGAAAGGAAGATAATAAATATAAATAATGATATGTATTCAATGTACTAAAATTTAGTTTTTATATTACATACATAAAATATATATTTCACCTATATTTTTATAGCATAAGGATCTACACAATAAAAATTAGGGCTAGCAATTGAGTTCTAAGCTTGCTGATCACTAAATGACAAAAAAAGAGAAGTGATTCTAGATATATAGTACGTGGTTTTCATATTCCATAGGAAAATATTCTCAGTTTTTTAAGGAAAACAAAGCTCTTCCCAGAAGTCATTTCTAAAAAATATTTTCAGGGGCACCTGCGTGGCTCAGGGGTGGGGCGTCTGCCTCCAGCTCAGGGTGTGACCCCGGGGTCCTGGGATTGAGTCCCGCATCGGGCTCCCCACATGGAGCCTGCTTCTCCCTCTGCCTGGGTCTCTGCCTCTCTCTCTCTGTCTCTCATGAATAAATAAATAAAATCTTTTTTAAAGAAAATAAAAATAATTAATTATAAAAAATAAATTTTTTGTACTAGAACCCTGAGAGATGATAGACAATATCACCCACAACCCTCTGGAATGTGGTTTCTTTCAGAGATCCTCAGCTAAAGCTAAGGCTCTGCATTTTAAATGTAACTCAGTGAGCTTCCAGTTTTAGACCCCATGGCTTGCAAGACTGGATACATTGAAAATTGTCACTCTAAATTCCCAAACCTACTGATGTGTCCTATAGAGCTCTCAGGACACAAATCAAATGAATAAACTTAACTTGTTAGCATTTATAATGTCATGCTTTCCGGTGTTAGTTAAATATCAGTATCAGTAATTTACCAAATCAATAATTTGCTAACACGGACTTACACCTTTAGGATTTTTCTGTATCCTCTCTGTTTCAGAAGAAATGCATCCAAGTCATCCAAAGATGTAAGCATTTTTCAAAAGGAAAAGAGCTGGGACTTTGGGAGACTACGATTTTGTGTCATGCAACATCATGATATAATCTGTCAAAAGAACACCCCTGCCCACCACGCTCCTCGCGGGGGTATTGAAATGTATGAATTAGCGACCAAGAGCAAATGTTTAGCTCATGCAGATTGACCCACATTATTCCAGCCCATTCTTAAGGGCTGAGAAAAACCCAACAAAATCACAAACAGTCATATTATTCTTAACAAATATCCCAGCACATCGACAGAGTGGTCAACCAACAGAGCAGGAAAAAACAAAAAACAAAAACACTGTTTCCTAATTTATTTCCCTGACAAACTCAGAGCTGGAGATGGTGGAGGAGGAGACAGGCATGAGGATGGGTCAGGTTGTGCCACAAGCTCGCTGGATGCTCACATCCTCTTCAAAATCTTTCGGCTGAAGATTGGTGGTCCGAGGAGGCGAGTGCAGGGGCTGCGGGCCGGGCATGGGCTGGGTGCTCCCTCGGGGGCCCCCGGCAGCTCCTGGCCACCCTGTCCCCCGAGGACACGGGCGGAGGACACGGGAGGAGGACATGGGCTGAGGACACGGGTGGAAGATAGACGTCGCTGAGTCCGAAGGCCGCTCCTCAGCAGACCCAGGATCTGCACTTCCTTGGCCCTGGGATCCCCAGCCTCCAGAACTGTGAGGTCCAAACCCATGTTATTTGTAGGCCACACTGCAGGGGGCTGCTCCAGGGAAGCGGGTACAGGGTCCAGGGCCCACAGAGTCTGGCAGGCAGGCCAGCGGTCGGGCCAGCACACCCCCCCTTGGGTTGAGCCCGCAGGTGGGCACACAGGTGAAGTCTCCCTGCCTGCCAACAACGCCAGGCTTCGTCCCCGCAAACATCTGGAGCGGTTTCACTTGTGTTCCAATCGGCACATGGCTGTCCCCACACGAGCCCCTGGCCAGCAGCCTTTGCTTTCCACGTGGCGCGTGTCCACCAGCGACCCGGCCCTCAAGTCTCGGGAGATGCTCACGTGCCTGTCAAGGGAGACACTCGCAGGACCCCAGAATCACTCCCCTGGGAGACGGGGCACTAGGGGGGCTGAATCTCAATGAGGACAAATTGCTCTATATTCAGGGACAAAAGATCATGTTTCTGAATGAAGATACAGATACAGCCGTATAATACCTACCAGGGCCTAAATGTCCACCCGACTCACCCCGCAGTGCTCTGTGCATTTCAGCTAAAAACTGTTTTGAGACGACAGACCTATGGGGAAAGCTGACCTACTATGGTCAGAATCCTGTAAGTACCCCTTCGGCCAAGTCTACAACTACTGACGGGAATTGGGCCGACACTAAGTCATCATCCTTACTAAACATGGCTTTGTGGCTCACCCGACACAGGGCCACTCGGGGGCTCTCGACGACTTTGACCACAGCCTACCTCTGCAAACACACCTGACGTGGGACCCAGGTCACCACATACGAATGTGTCCATTAGTTTGCTAGAACTGCTGTAATAAAATCCACTACCACGTGTAGTTAAATGTCAGAGATCTCATCTCCAAAGGCTGGAGGCCTAAGAACAGTGTGCCAGGGGTACGGGCTCTCCCGACGCCTCCCTTTCCTTGGCTTGCAGGGGCCCCCGTCTCATGGCGTCCTTAGCAACCCTTCCCCAATGCGCACACATCCCCGGTATCTCTACATCTTCCTCCAAAGGAATCCGTGTTACTGTATTAGAGCCTTAGCCTAAGACTTGATTCAACCCCACTCACCTCCTTAAAGGCCCAATGTGCAAGTACAGTCAGCATTTGAAGGCCCTGGGGGGCATGATGTCAACCCATGACTCAGGGGGACGCAACTCAGCCCATAGGAGCAAGTCTCCGTGTATTACAAGACTGAAGTAGAGCGGCGCCGGGCACTCTCTGCTCTCGCCACATTCTAGGTGACCTCAGAGTTTCTTTTTTCTTCTCTTACATCATCTTCTTCAAAGAAATAAACCTTGGTTGTGATCCACTAAACTGATTTCATGACCCAAAAACGGCAGTTTGAAAACCGTTGGCCAAGTGTATCTGGCCATATGGTCCACCAAATTCCTGGAATAGGAGAAGCTGTAGGCACATAATCTAGGTCATCTACATGGGGCAGTAACAACCACGAGGGGGTCTGTTATTTACAAAAAAAAATACCAACAGTATGTGAAACAGTCTGTCGAAGTAGACTAAGATACTGGTAAGAATGAAACCTGGAGCCCTGAGTTACCGACTGGCACACAGGGAAGTAGGGGATTGCGTTTGGGGAATTTTCAAGCTGCATCGCTGCCAACACAGAGAAAGGGCACCAATGTGACTTGGCAAACAGAAACTGAAGGCACAGGAGACTTGGTCGGCCCTGGGGGAAGATGATGTTCAGCATGAGTCCTAGATGTAGGGGAAGAAAGGGCTTATGAGGAGAGGTTGCCCCATAATCTAAGTCAAAATATTTCATTAGATTTTCTCTCAAAAAGACTTGCCTTTCCAAATATCGGAAACTATTCTAGAAGCACAGTAACTAAAATACTGTACTGCTGTTGTTTGGAGAAGGGCAGCATCGGGGGTCTGTCTTTGTGGGAGTCCTTCCAGCTGCGACCAACTGCCCACAGGCCACCTAGACGCCCTCCCCTTTGCTTTGCCCAAGTGCACAGGAGTGATTCTCACTCTGGGCAGGTGAGGGGGGCTTTTATCTTTTGAGCCAATTCGACAGGAGTCTTTTTGAGGATCCCTAGAAGGGACGGACGGGCACCATTAAGAATCATCACACTCAGAAAAGCCCAAAATACGGCCTTGCCTTCAGGGATTGGTAGTTCATCAATAATTTATCCTATTCCAAAGGAAACTTGCCAATAAAGGGGTGTTTAAACCATAAGCAATGTTGTCTAGTAACACAGTTGACTTTTCATCTTTATCAGATTTTCGGAGAAAGAACTCAAAAGTCAACAGAAATTAACTAAAAGAACTAAAAGTTAATTTGACTGAAGATCACATTCTCATCTCGAAGGAATTAAATATTTACTTTAATATTTACTTTACTCACCGCCGCTTTCCGCTAAACATTTACAGGTACCCATGTCTGATAAGCAGAAAACTTTCCTAAGATGAGAAATTGTCAAAAGACCGGTGACTAACATCAAGGGCAGCTCATGTGTGAGTCTATCCCATTTGGTTTTGGGGGAGAAACTATTTTCCCTTCACACTTGGGGGATGTGTCACCTACACAACTTTGATTCCAGTCGCAGGTGGCCTTCTGCTGAGTTCTTCTTCCAACCCAGGCTCCCCCTTCCCCCTTGGCTCTATATTGTGTGCTCTTTGAAAGACTGTGCAAGCTTACAGCCCAATATGTGCTACACTCTGAGTCTTAGTTTCTGCTTTGACGTGGCCTCACGACGCATTTGTCGAGCCAACAAGGTATCTCAGGATAGAGTTTACCATGCGCTAGGCAGCCTTCTGCGAAGTGGGGATGCCATAGCCAGTGGGACCACTAAAGCCCACGCTCTGAGGACTTGCGTGCTAGTGGTGTGGGAAGATGGCAAAAGATTGTAAAGACAGAAACAAGACAAATGCCAAATGTGATGACGACGTGCAACGAGTTAAAATTGGGTGAAACGATGGAGGGTCTACAGAAACTATAATTAATCTTACCTTTGTGCATTTCATACCATGGTCCACGGAAGAGCAACAAGATACCTGGTCCTGAAATCGTGAGATACCTGCCAAGAATGTGTTCGGCTGTCTGTAAAAGAAACACACGACACACAGTGGGCTTAATTACAAATTTACCTCTCCCAAATCTCAGGATTTATTTATTATTTATTTATCTACTTATTTATCTATCATTCATCTACTAGCTAGCTAAACTGTACAGCTCAGAGCCCTTAAAATTCACTAGGCCTTTCCCCCCTCATCACAAGTGGCTTCTATAAGCTTCAGACATAACATGTGTAACTCAGGAACAACAGAGAAGAAGCCAAGGCATGTATTTCCTAAAACTGCCCCCAGCCAGCTCCCAGGAGAATTATGTGTAGATCTCAGTCTCATAAGGGAGTGACACGCACCCCCCCCAAACTACAAAGGAAACCGAAAACTAGGAAACTGTCAATGGTTGGTTTACATCAATTAAGACCTATTCCCTAGAACCTGCTGCGTTGCTACCTCAAAGTCAGAGTACTTGGAGCTAAGAACAAATAGGACATAACATATAGTATCACACCCAGCACTCATCCCATCAGGTGCCCCCCTCAGTGCTCGTCACCCAGTCACCCCATCCCCCCACCCACCTCCCCTTCCACTACCCCTTGTTCGTTTCCCAGAGTTAGGAGCCTTTCATGGTTTGTCTCCTTCTCTAATTTTCCCCACTCAGTTCCCCTCCTTCCCCTATAATCCCTCTCATTGTTTCCTATATTCCCCGTATGAGTGAAACCATATGATGATTGTCCTTCTCCGATTGACCTACTTCACTCAGCACAATACCCTCCAGTTCCATGTCATTGCAAATGGTGGATGTCCATCCTTTCTAATGGGTGAGTAATATTCCATTGTATACATAGACCACAGCTTCTTTATCCATCATCTGTCGATGGACACCGAGGCTCCTCTCACAGTCTGGGTATTGGGGACATTGCTGCTGTGAGCATTGGGGTGCCCACGTCCCGGCCGTTTCACTGCATCTGTATCCTTAGGGTGAATCCCCAGCAGTGCAGTTGCTGGATCACAGGGCAGCTCTATTTTTACCTTCTTGAGGAGCCTCCACACGGTTTCCCAGAGTGGCTGCACCATGTCACATTCCCACCAACAGTGCAGGGGTTCCCCTTTCTCCACATCCTCTCCAACATTTGTTGTTTCCTGTCTTGTGAAGTTTCACCATTCCGACAGCTGTGAGGTGGTAATTCATCTGAACTTCTCATCTATAAGAGGGAGAATTATTCTACTCCTTTCTCTATAAAATCTGAAGAAACTATGATCATTAATATAATCTTAGTTTTTATCCAAGGTCTTCCATAGCAAGTACCATAGTCATAGTAAACCCCAAATGAGCTTATTATGTTCAGATTCCCCTAATTCACCCACGGGCAAATCAATACGTATCTAGATGTTTTATGTTTGTTTAGATAATCCTCTGGTCTTCACTTTCCAAAACTATTAATGACCCAGGGACCCCTAAAACTTAGTGATACTGAGAAGAAACCAGTATTCAGAAAGAAGGTCAGCAGGCTTCCAGAACGCCTCCATAGAGGAGAAACTATTAAATTTTCTCCATACACTGAAGGGTATTCCACAGTGGAAAGACAGGTAGGGTGAAAAATAACACTAAAAAAGAAGTTCAGGGGATCCCTGGATGGCTCAGGGGTTTTAACACCTGCCTTCAGCCCAGGGCGTGACCCCGGGGTCCTGGGATACAGTCCCACATCGGGCTCCCTGCACGGAGCCTGCTTCTCCCTCTGCCTGTGTCTCTGCTTCTCTCTCCCTCTCTCTCACGAATAAATAAATAAAATCTTTAAGAAATTATAATAAAATAGTGCTTCTGAATTGGCTTTCTGACATTGAATTGTAATCCAAATTTTGTAACTCTGTGGGAGAGAGGACTGTTTTTGATTCTTTCTTTTGAGGTGAGGTTTTCCTTCTAGTCATTTTGCTCAGTGCAGAGTGGCCAAAAACAAGTTGTATTGGGAAAAAGAGAAAAAGAGAGGAGAGAAAGAAGGAAAGAAAAGAGAAAAAGAAAAAAGGAGAAAAAAAGAAAAAAGAGAGAAGAAAAAGAGAAAGAAAGAAAGAAAGGGAAAAAAGGGGTGGGGGAAGCAAACAGAAATCAAAAAGCAAAAAAAAAAAAAAAACACGGGGGAGTATCCTCTGATTCTGGGCACTTACTTGACGGGATGAGCACTGGGTGTTATTCTGTATGTTGGCAAATTAAACATCAATAAAAAATAAATTTATTATTTAAAAAAAGAAATTATAATATATTTTTTTAAGTCCAAAGGGAAAGACCAACAAATTTGTGGTATTAAAATCAAACTTACCATAGCCTTTGGAAACTGAAATGTAAGAGACTTAGACTATTTCCTGACCCATAGGACACTATTTTATAATTTTGTAGGAAAAGGTAAAACGAAAAGGTACTTATAATAATCTTTTTTTTCCACCAGAAATATGAGGCCCCATAAATGGAAAACTGTAGTGTATGCTTTTAGTACCCTTCCCTAGGCCCTCTCCTGTGTTAGTTGCTTGGAGTTCAGAGCTGCATCCTTTTCTGGAGAATTTTGTTCAGTGAGTGGGGGCCACCTTGCAGGAGAGATTGTGTCTCCTTCCTCTGGGCTCCCCCCATACCCCCGGCCACTGCTGCCTGCAGCTGATGACATGAAGATACCAAAGCCTCCTCACTGCCAGCGAGCTGGACCTCCTCGGGATTTCATGCTCTAGTACTCTCCTTGGAATCAGCCAGAAGCTCCATTCCTGCCAAGACCACATCCCTCCTAAGCTACTTTCCTTGGCCTGTTCCAGGGCTCTGATTCCTTCCTCAGTAGAACACATGCCCTTGAATCTTTGACTCAGGCTCTGTGGGTTGGGAACCCCACACAACACAAAGGTGAAGCACCCCTTTCCCCTGTGGGAATATCATATTCCTGTAGGTAGAGAGAGGACCACGGAGGCCACCTTCCATAGAGACATCCTACTAGGGTTTCTTCACGGTCTCTTGGGTGTAGTACAGTTTGGTAACAGCAACTTCTGATGTCCTAGATGTGTTGTCCCTCCCTGGGGTCTCATGGGTTTGCTGCTATTCTCACAAATCCATGTCAAGCAAGAATGCTCTCTCTTCAACATCTGTTCCTCAACTACTCTCTACTCTCTTTTAATCCAGATAGTGCCTCAACTGCCCTTATCATCCTCCAATGCACCCCCTGAGCTCTTTCTAGGAGTAATTCATTAGAGAAGGAAGGTGGAGATTCTGAAACTGGCAGCAAGAAACAGTCTCACTCCTGGATTTCCATATCTGAGTAGAAGAGTCAGGACACACAAAAAATTTAAATAAATAAATAAATAAATAAATAAATAAATAAATAAGAGTCAAGACACAAATTTCCAAATTCCCGCTTGACCTGCGTTCCCTCCTACCCAGTCATGATACATGTAACTACATGTTGGCATCAGTCCTAGACTCTTCTTAACACATCCCAGCAGCAGTTCTGGCCCCTGATTTTTCTTCTTAGAAAAACACACAAATGTGCATGCGTGTTTGTAGGTGCATGTGTGCTCTTGGTGTGCATGCGCCGTAGCATGGACAGGTATGTATGGGTATACACAGATGCAAACGTGTATATTCAGTCTATAAGGGTTTTTTAAATATAAATACCACAATTCTATTTCACAGTTAATTCAATTAAATCCACTCGCTAGGGAAGGATCCATTTCTTTCAGCTTTGTTGTCAGACAACCTGTTAAAACACAACTTCGGTATCTCTCACACTATTTTAGAAGGCTGAAAAAAATAAATAAATAAGAACAAATGTAGGCCCTTTTATTCTATATCAGTAATTTCATGACTTAGTTAACTCTGAAAATGCACCCGACATATTTCTCAATTCAGATGCTTAGAGCTGCAAAAGCATCACAAGGAAAACACGTTAGGGCCATGACTACAGGCTCTGGTGGGGAAAATCCCTCCGTCCCTCTGTCCACTTGACCCCGGGATTGTGCAAGAAGCTAAACTGCCTCTCTTCATTCTTCTCTGACTTGACTCAAAGCTTCTGTTTTCCCACATGGAGGTCTCAAGGCCGTGGCTCCGCATGGTAAGGGAAGTGGCTGTGATGTCATTGAGGAAAGTCACACACACGCACTGATGAAGCTGCTGCCAGGGATGCAAGTGAGTGATGGCTTGGCAAGGCCTAAAGCCATTAAAGGACAAATGTCCTCCAGTCATCCCTGAGGAGCAGCAGATTTTAGATTTGACAGCTCTTCCTTCCTTAACGGGGTTTCGAGGGGGAATTACAGAAGTAGAGTTTGCTTAATGTGTTGATATATGGCTCCTCGTGGGAATAAGTTCTAGAGAGAGGCAGGGAAGAAGGGCCGCGGAGGCTTGCCTACAAATGGGAATGAACGTCCGCTTAAAATCCAACAGTCACACGTGGTGTAAGCAACATTTTAGGAAGAAATACTTCCCTCAAAGAGTGAGTTTGGGCGGTGCAGTGGTGTCCTCTCATTCTAAATTTCCTGAGTTTTTTTTTTCTTTTTTAATGGATTTCTAATAGACTGTGTTAAATCTCTAAACAGAGGTTTGGGGATTTTCTGAACCTAATATGGACTTGACTCAATTTGTAGTCATAATTGGGACAAGTTATTGTTTGCCTTACATCCAAGACCCTTATCTATAGAATCTAAAAAATAACAACTGGCTTCAAAAGGATGAGAATTTCACAAAGCTAAATCATAAAAGGAAACCAAATAATAACATCTATTGTCTGTCTTCTTTGAGCCAGATTCTTTATTAAAGGTTCTATTTCACGGTTAGTCCTTTCCAAACCATAAGTGGCAGCTGATAGTCTTTTTTTCTTGGCACCAGAAACAAACTCTTTTTTTTTAAGATTTTATTTATTTATCCATGAGAGACACACAGAGAGAGGCAGAGACCCAGGCAGAGGGAGAAGCAGACTCCCTGCAGGGGAGCCCGATGGGGGACTTGATCCCAGGACGGGGTCATGCCCTGGGCCGAAGGCAGATGCTCAACTGCTGAGTCCCCAGGTGAAACAAATTATGTTTTTAAAAAATTATGAGAAAATGAAAAATAGGCTGTTATCTAGTGTCCTGGAGTGAATGCAGTGGGTATTTATTTTCCTGTTCTAGTTGTATTCAGAAATGCTTAACTGAGTTTATTCCAATACCTTCTTTCCAATAAGGTAGTTCAGAAACTCTCTGTGGTCCGGGCTGAATTTATCAATTGACCCAAGAGGAGAAAATGGTATTTAAGTAGTAACATTGGTTGAACACCTGTAAAACCATTAGGTGATAGGTCAGCTGGCTGATTACTCTGGCGTGAGCTCCACGTCTACGGTGATGCCCTGGCGGCCCAGCATCATGCGTGAAATGCAGGTCAGTGGTTTAGAGCATGATTGTGTTTCCACAGCTGTAAGTTATCAAGAAGTAAGCCTGGAGTCCTGGATAGAAGATATTAAACCAATTTGGCTGAATTGAGGTGGATGAGACACCCTACCTGAAATATAGAAAAAATAAATAAAATCAATTTCTCTGGAATATTAAAATTGGACACTTGGGAGAATTCAGAGAGATTCAATATTGATATGAGAAATTAATTAAAATATAAATTAGGGGATCTGGTTAAGTTCTAGAGTCCCAATTCTGGTTCTGTCCCCAACTGGCTTTGTGTCACAGGGCACCTGCTGGGTGTCAGATTTACCTCTAGAATGGAATTGTTGAAATAGATGTTTTTTTAATCTCTAGTTACCCTTTTTTCTCCAGCTTTCAATCTTTTTTGATGCTCAAAAAATGTACTAAATTGAACCTTTGGCTATGTGTACATTTCTGCTCTTTATTTATTTGGCCCAATTCTCCAACTAAAGCTGATTGTGGAAAAATTGATTCCACTGTAAAGATCACTGGGGAGGTAAAAAAAAAAAAAAAAAAAAGACAACTGAAGTCAACTTAACCTAATCACATCATTAATACAGGCACATTCTTGGCTATTTGTATGTTGTTTATTCCTTCTGAGCACCCGCTATTCTTACTATATGTGCCAATTACATAGGATTTAACAAATACATTGAATTTTCCTATTTTGTGCCCATGGATCCTATAATTTTCACTGCCTGGTTAAACTCTTTAGTGTCCTGGGTTATAATTTGGCTGTACTTATCTATTCATAACTTTGTGGATAACGGGTATTGAAATAAAGCTTGCTGTTTCATTATGAGTAGTAAGTGCTAGAATAAATGTTAAGTATTGCCCCATTTTTATTTATGAGTGTGTTTAAATATGTGTATTTGGTCAAGAAAAATGCATTTCCCTGAAGCTAAATATCTCTGAGAGTGGAAGCTAGAAATAATAAGGTCAGCAAATACAAACACAGCTCTTTCTATGTACCAGGTGTTGTGATATGTGTAAGAGCTTTACACATATAATCTCATGATTTCTGCCACAACCCTGGGAGGTTATCGCCATCCAGAGCCGGTTTTCTTAGAGAGCTTTAGCCAAGTCCACATAGCTGGTAAATGGCATAGTTGGAATTCAAACCAAAGCAGTCTGAAATCAGAGCCCATTGTGTGAGCCTGAAGAGGACAAATATCTGTGTCTTTCTAAGTTAACCAGTGAAAAGGAGATGAAATGGTAATTTTTATAATAAAAATTTTCCTAGAGCAGAGTTGGCAAATTACAGCCCGTGAGCCAACTTCAGCCATCCACTATTTTTGAAACAGTTTTGTTGGAATATAGCCATACTCACTTAGGTCTTGTCACTAGCCAACCTTGCACCACAATGACACACCTGAGTAGTTGCCATCAGGGATCGTATGACCCTTCAGAGCCTGAAATAGTATCTGATCCTTTGCAGAAAAGGTTTGCAGGGCCCTGGTGTAGAGGAATCCTACTCTCAGCCTTCTTCTTTTTCTATAATCAGTCTTTTTCTAGTAATTCCATAAGATGTCACAAATAATGTGTCTCCAAATTCATTCTATCCATTATAGGATTCAGAACATGCATACAAATTTGCCCCCTTTGGGCCTTATTTTTACCATCCAAAGCATTTTATTATCTACTTCCTTCTCTCTCATTTTTTTTTAAATTTAAATATTTACTTTGCTAACATCTCTTCTATTGTTCACATCTACCATTAACATTATAGTCTCCATTTAGACTTTATGTTTATTAAAATGTTTCAGATCTTACGTTTATTAACATATATCAATAGATAAGTGACTTTCCTCATGTTATCTTGTGCTGATCCTGGATCCATTTGCTCTCAGATCCATTCCCCCAATTCTTCCTCTGCTTCTATTTACAGGGCATCTGATGCCCACAGAATGTGTTTTACAGACTCCTCCAACAGCTGGTACCCAGAAGGATTCAGCCAATGGGAAATTTCCAGGAGATGGGGAGGTAGGGAGAAGCTAGGGTATTTCACACCTCACCCCCTGCAACTCCTCCATAGTCTCTCCTGATTCCAGCTTACTGGTGGGTAAGGACAGAGGGAATGGGGCTACAGCACGTGGGTTCCCATAACACCTCTCTTCCCTCTTTAGATGGTCCAGGCTTCCTTCCATGGCTAATTTCTGGACTGTTTCTCCACCCCATTTGTCTTTGTCACCATTCCATTTCTTACGTGACTATTTTCCTGTATTTAATCCTTTTGGTCTAATTTCTTGATGTGGTTTCTTGTGTTGTTGTTGTTTGACATTTATCTATACAATTCTATCTAGTACCATCTTTATTTCTTTTTAAGATTTTATTTATTTATTCATGAGACATAGAGAGAGAGGCAGAGACACAGGCAGAGGGAGAAGCAGGCTCCATGCAGGGAGCCCGATGTGGGAATCGATCCTGGGTCTCCAGGACTACAACCTGGGTCGAAGGCGGCGCTAAACCACTGAGCCCCCCGGGCTGCCCTAGTGCAATCTTTAGAAAGAGACTGCATCCTTGACATTTTGTTAACTATCACACATGATTTTACAAAAAAAGCCCTGCAAAAGTTCATTATTCAAGTCCTTCATACGTGACATATGTTTCAAAAAATATACTACTGCTAGAGCAACCTTGTAAAATGAGCTTTCAGGGAACAACAACAAAAAAGATGACTTTTTATCTGCTCTGAACTCTGTTCATGTACCTAGGTTGCCACATGCCCAAGAAAAATATAAACCTAAAATATAAAACCTAAAATATAAACCTAAAATATAAAAATTTTAGGCATGACACATTTCAATTTAACAGAAAATAGTCCAAAACTTTAATCTTAAGATGCAAATAAGAAACTTTCAAATGAAATACAGTATATGGGAGCATATATATATAGATAAAGATATATAGACATATATATATGTTAGATCTCTCTGTGCCATTTTCTAAGCTTAAATTAAATTAACTGCTCAATAATAATTTGGAATTTGGAACAAAGACAACATGAATGCCTCCCTTAAGATTGCTGCCTGTCCCCAGGACTGAAACCAAGCAGGGTTTGTAATGTGACACTCAAGTGGAAACAAATGGTGGTCAATAGAGATTTCCAGGTTTAGGGCCCAGAATACACTGTTTGGTCTCAAAAAGCTTTAATATTTATAATTTATGCTTGGCATAGTTTTATTCATTCTGTGTAAAATGTGATGTTCTTACACTTATTTTAATCTCACAAATTTTGAGATAAAATACATTTCAGGACAGGGGTACCTGTGTGGTTCAGTTGGTTAAGCACCCGACTCTTGATCTCAGCTCAGGTATTGTGAGTGTTCAGGGGTGAAATTATGCATATGTTTAAACACTTACATACAAAATTTATATTTTTAAATATAAAAATTCAATGATGAGAAGCAACCATATTAAAAACTGGGAGTGATTTAAACAGATACCACCGAGGGTAATATATAGATGGCAAATACGTGCATGAAGAGATGCTCACCAAAATTCATGACTGGGGAAACTCGAGTTAAAAACACAAAGAGATCCCACTCCTCAGGAGTGAGAGCCAATATTTAAAAGACATATGTTTTATTTTACTGGCTTTATTCAGTTGTGATAGAAAAATCCTACTTTAGACTGACTGTTCATGGAAGTGTGCCTGCCAGGACACACTCTTAGAGCTCTGGCTATGAAACACAAAGCCAGAAAATTCAGAAAGAACATTGTAATTTGTGATGGCTCCTTCCTTGGACGTGGAATCCAGGAAGGAGGTTTTGCTACATCCTGGACCCCCCATGTTGGACATCCTGGGAACATCTGATCAGCTGGTCACAGGGCAGCTGGAACTGAGAATACCAATGGCAGCAATGGACTGAAGAACGTGAGAGCTTTTTCTTCTGGAGAGAGAAATCGTATAGAACTTCCATTTGGATTACAGGCCCTTTGGGTCCTTAACCATCCATAAATGGAAATGCCTTAGAATGGGATACTAGCCTCTTGTCAAGCAAACAGATGAGGATATAGAGCTCATTCTAGCTGAGCGTGAACATAAATCGGGCCACGACTAGCACCCTGGCTACTGCAGGATATTTACACCTGTTAGTCAGTCTCAATGATCATCAGTACGTTTTATCCAGCTTTCACTGGAACAGGAGATTAAAGCTCTGTCGATCTAGAACATCACTTGTGTTTTCAAGTGTATAGTTACTGGGGAGCTATGGGGAATCTGAATTGAGAGGCTCTTTCCGAGTAACCCCGTTTGCTTCTCTGTACTCAGTACCTTCACCATTTACAAGATGCATATTGTTTCAGGTTCATGACTAAATTCACACATCATAGCACAGAAATACCATTTGTTTCCATTGTGGCCGCACAATTCACAGTTGTGCTTTCATTCGGCTTGCTTGGTTCCTTCCTATCTGATCGATGTGTTACCATGTTGTCCAACTGGCCGGGTAGTGTGCTTCTTGGCAGAGCCAGCAGAGGGAAAAGGCCGAAGAGGGTATAAGCCATTAAACGGTTGTTCTTTGTTTTTTGTTTTACTTTGCTACTGAACCTCACCTAGATTTTCCATTTTTAAATTATGTAAACCAGTATAGTGAATAAGCAAGACACCTGGAGTCCATTCGGAAAACAATTCTATTCTTTGCCCTTAAGTGTCCATTCAAACTTGGCAGATTCTTTCTCTGAGCCTGGAAGCAATCTCAGTTGGATTCCACACAACTTTTAACAACTTTATTACGGAATAATTGAAATAGAGTGAACTGCATCTAAAGTACACAACTTGATTAGTTGTGACACAGGAAGTATAAATATGTACTTTCAAACCCACTATCACCATCAAAATAGCAAATCACTTCTGAAGTTTCATTATGCTCCACCTTAATCTCTCCCATCTTCCCTTTCTACCCTCTACTTCTATCTCCAAGCAAGTTCTGATCTACTTCTGTCACCATATATTAGTTTGAATTTTCTAGAATATTATATAAAAGAAATCATACGCGATGCAGTCTGTTGACTTTAACTCAGCATAATTATTTTGAGTTTTGCCAATGTTCTGGCGCGTACTGATCGTTCATTCTGTGTTATTGCTGACTAGTATCCTGTTGTATGGATATACCACAATTTGCAAATCAAATCACTTGTTGATGGACATTTTTTAGAGTTTCCAGTTTTCTGTTATTATGAATAAAGCTGCCATGAACATTCATGTACAAGACTTTGTATGTACATATCTTTTGTAACTCTGAGTCAGGCAAAGATTTCTCATGTATAAAATTAAAAGCACAATCTGCAAAAGAATGAATTAAAAACCACTCTTTGAGAAAGACTGTTAAGAGAATATAAAGTTGAAAAAAAAAAGAAAAGAAAAAAGAGAATATAAAGTTGAGTTGTCTGGTGGCTCAGGGGTTGAACGTCTGCCTTCGACTCAGGGCGTGACCCCGGGGTTCTGGGATCAAGTCCCGCATCAGGCTCCCCACAGGGAGCCTGCTTCCCCCTCTGCCCATGTCTCTGCCTCTCTCTGTGTGTCTCTCATGAATAAATAAATAAAATCCTTAAAAGGAGAGAGAAAGAGAGAGAGAGAGAATATAAAGCTAATGGTGAAGAGAAAATATTTACAAATCATATATACGTTGAAAAATTACATACAAAATTTATATTTTTAAAGATAAAAATTCTATGATGAGAAAACAATCTGATTAAAAATGGAGAGTGATTTAGACAGATACCACCATGGACAATCTATAGATGGCAAATAAGTGCATGAAAAGATGCTCAACAAACTTCATTACTAGGGAAACTCGAGATAAAAACACAAAGAGATACCACCACACATATATTAGAATGGCTAAAATTAAAAAGGCTCATCATACCATGTATTGCAGAGATCAGAGAACAACAGACCTTAATACGCTGCTGGAGAAAATGTGACATGATTTTAATGAATTTGGAAAGCAGTTTGGCATTTTCTTAAAATATTAAGGATACGCCTCCCAAATGGTACCACAATCCCCAATCTTGATATTTACTCATAAGCAATGAAAGTATATCCAGGGGCACCTGGGGGGCTTAGTTGATTACTGTCAGCCTTTGGATCAGGTCGTGATCCCCGGGCCCTGGGATCGAGCCCTGCAACAGGCTCCCCACTCAGCAGGGAATTTGCTGCTTCTTCTCCCTCTGCCTCTCCCCGACTCGTGCTCTCTCTCTCTCTCTCTCTCTCTCAAATGAATAAATAAAATATTTTTTTAAAAAAGTATATCCATAATATATTTTATCTCTCTCAGAAAATTAAAATTACCCCATATATTTTAGCCATGTATTTCAATCAACAAAAATTATCTTTTTAATGAGTGAATTTTTCATTTTCAGTAGTAATCATTTTTTTAAAATATTTTATTTATTCATGATAGACAGAGAGAGAGAGAGAGAAAGAGAGAGAGAGAGAGAGAGGCAGAGACACAGGCAGAGGGAGAAGCAGGCTCCATGCCGGGAGCCCGATGTGGGACTCGATCCCGGGACTCCAGGATCGCGCCCTGGGCCAAAGGCAAGCGCTAAACCGCTGAGCCACTCAGGGATCCCATTTTCAATAGTAATCAAAACTGCAAACTACAAAGTTCAAATTTCCTTTCTCCCCAGATTCAGGCTTCCTTAAGGTTGGCACCTGAAGAAGCAAAGTGCTGTGTGACTGGATCCCTCTTGTTCCCTCTCCTTCCATCAAGTCATCCTTCATCTTTGCACCACTAGCTGGGAATCCCATCTGCTCTAGTGTCTGGTCCCAGAGAAGGAGAACAGATAAGGATTTGGGGTGACAATATCAGGATATTTGGTTTCTCTGATGGTGTTAAATGTTCACAACTGACTTTTTTCCCTTTATTTAAGAGTCTTTGTGGGTATTCTCAAGACATACTTTTCATATTGCTTCCAGTTGCTGAAAGGCCTCACTGCAAATCCCTGACATGGGTGCTGCACTCTTTGGCAGGAGACTTGTGAAACCCAACAGTCTTGGGAATCCAGATAAGATGCCACTGTAGACAGGCTTCTTGGGCAGGATGTTAACTGGCTGCAGACCGACTCTCTGTGCATGGCTCATGTCTTATCCACAAGAATGCTTACATGTGGTTTAGCCTGTGTGACCCTGGAAGTCCAGGTTATGGCCAAAGGGCTACCTTCCCCAGAACTAACCTCAGTATCTCAACGGGATAGGTCAAACACGAGGTGACCGTAGCCCTGGACTCCAAGTTGTCTCCGAGAGCTTGAAATGAAAATAACATACAACCCATCTTTCCTCCATAGGGATTGAGGCCAGGACCCTCCATGGCCTTCTCAAATTTACTGGTACTGGAGTATGAAGAAATACTTTTCTCTACTTCCTAAAGAGTTATAGCCTCAGCAACTTCAACTTTTAAACCTTAAAAATGCAAGAGGAGTTATGCATCACAAAGTTAATTATTGGACATGTCTTTTCAGCTCTACTTCATTAGGCTCATGTACTGCTTGGAATAGAGCAGTGCTTGCCTTTTTTTTTTTTTTCTTATAAAACAGAAAGTCTCTTTCTTATAGATCAGAAATGGAGATTCTATCCCTTTATCCTAAAAGAAAACTAGAGGTACAGCCCTAAACAGAAGTTACTTCCATGGCTCTGGAGCTGACCCTGTTCTAAAGCAGTGGGGGTACTTTTCTTTAAAAAGAAAACTAGAAAAGCAAGGAATTAATAATCTAAAAATATTTGAGAAAATCCAACACCATAGATCATAGATGAAAAACTCAGTAACATCATGTACATACAAGAAACAGATTCTCAATTGAAAAGGACTTTTCAATAAATAATCAAATATCTTCAGAGAAACCAGAGTAAATTCATCTATGACAAATAACAAGAATGAATACTTATTAAAGAGGAATTAAATAGTAAAGGAAAATGCAGTCATTTGAGCATTTAATCAAATATGCTACTAAGTGATAGTTTGGATACAAAGAACAAATAATGAGTTAAGAGGTAATAGAGTGGTTTTCCAGATTATCAGTTAGAAGGATAGGTAGGAAAAGTGAATAAATAGGTAAAAGGCAAATAGAACAGAATGAAAATACTTGATACCCATATAAGAAAAAATAGGAAATAATTAGAAACAACGGTTGAGAGAAACATGGATGAAAAGTAAAAGAATGTAAAAAATATGAAAATGGAAAATCTGGAATTGCCATATTAGCATCAAGGTAGATTTCAGAGCAAAGACTATTACCAAGAATAAAGGGTATCATTTCATAATAAAGTGATCAATTCATCAAATGGAGATAACAATCCTACATGTTTCTGTGAAACAGTGTTTCAAAATACATTGTAAACAAAAATGGAGAGATCTGCAAAGAAAAAAGGATCCATAACTGTAGCTGAAAATTTTAGCACCTGCACAATGAATGATATTTAAAAATTCAAAATTCAGGAATCAAAGAAAAAACTTGAATAAAATGATCAACAAATCTAACCCAAGTGACAGTTACAGAACATCCCACCCGATCAGAACAGAATGACATTCTTTTCAGATAAACATGGGAAATTTGACAAAATCGACCATATTCTGGCCCATAAAACATGAATCAATAAATTTACAGCTAGTTCAATAACACAAAATGCATTCTCCCATAAAAATAGAATGCCAAAATCAAAAACAGAAAGAACTCAGGGCACCTGAGGGGCCAGTCAGTCAAACGTGGGCCTTTGGCTCAGGTCTTGAGGTCAGGGTCCTGGGATTCCCCTCCAGGCCGGGCTGCCTGCTCAGCACAGAGTCTCCCTCTGCCACCTGCACTTGCTCTCTCTCTCTCTCTCTCTCTCTTTTTCTCAAATAAATAAATAAAATGTCTAAAAAGAAAGACAGAAAGAACTCTAGATAGTCCTGAGATATTTTGAAACTAAGTAACACATTTCTAAACCACCCACGAATCCACGATAGACAGATAAAGAGAGAAATGAAAAATAATGTGGAAGTGGATGAAAATGAACACACGGTATAAAAATTCATGGACTCCAATTAAAGCGATACTCAGAGGAAAATTGTTAGCACTAAACACTTATACCAGAAAAAAAAGAAAGTCTCTAATCAATGACCTCAGCTTCTTCCCTAAGAAACTAAAAAAAAAGAGGAGCAATTAAAACTCAAAGTAAGCCAAAAAGTAAGATTATTAATAAATATATCAGAATGGAAAACTATTTTATTTGTGACCCTCACACCAGTAGTCAGAGCACTCTCTCAGTCATTTAGGGACACTCGAAGCAGCTGAACAGCTGAGCGGGTTGATTGGCATCTTCCCAACTGAGCCGCAGCAGGACTTGTTGCCCGTCGTACACCCCACACAAGGGTCCTTTCCGCCACCTAGTTAGTGCCACATCTTTCACATTTCTGCAGTCTTTGTCGGCGATTTTGTTGCTTAAAATAGCCTGCACGTATAGCCCAAAGTGCTCCCTCATGTTCAAGAAGGCTGTGATGAGTTCAAAAAAAGACATGCGTGTGTCACATGAGCTTTTCTCAGGCATCAGGTATAGTGTTGTTGGCTGTGAGTTCGATGTTAGTAAATCAACAATACCTAGTAGGTAAAGTGTATTTAAACAGAAACACACGAACAAGGTAATGTCTTGATCAGTTGACAAAACTGCAACCAGAGGCTCTCAGGAACCTAACCCTGTATTTCTCCCGGAAGCAACAGTTCAGCGATTGTGAATTCAGGGTTCATAGAAACTTTACAGGACATAGTTACCGTGGAAAGCAAGAACCAACTACGAATGAATGAATGAACAAAAAGTAAATAAATAGGAACCGTCTTAGAAGGGAAGAAACAAAACTGTATTTTCTAAGTACTTAGAAAACCCTATAGAATCTAGAAAAATAACTAATTAGTAGGTGTAGCAAATTTGCAGGATATAAAATCAATATACAAAAAATCAATTGTAGGGATGCCCGGGGGGCTCAGAGGTGGCGCTTCGGCCTTGGGCTCAGGGTATGACCCCGGGGTCCTGGGATCGAGTCCCACATCCTATACTCCCTCTCTGCAGGGAGCCTGCTTCTCCCTCTGCCTGTGTCTCTGCCTCTCTCTCTGTGTCTTTCATGAAAAAATAAATAAAATCTTTTTAAAAATTTTTTTTAAATAAAAATAATATCCTGATTTTGTTTGGGAAGAACCACCAGTCATTCTCCCTTGTATCCTGTCAAGGTGGCTAACATGGCTCTGGCTCCGGATGTGTTTGGAACTCCGACTAGCTTTGTCAAGGAAAGTGGGAATCTCTTTTTTTGGGGGGGCCACGTAAGTTGCTTAGCTGGAAACACGGGTCTGTCAAGGGTCACCACACGTCATGCGGAAAATATCAGCCTAGCAATTCCAAATTAAAGTAGGATGAAGGGTGGAGAGAAGGGAGGGGATGGAGAGAAAGGGTGCCATTTGGGTCCATGGTTGGAATCCATGGGTGCAGTACCCGGCTGTGCCCCAAAGCCAATCTACTCTTGAAATATAAGTCATACAAACCAATGAGTGCCTTCTCATTTTGTTGAATCTAGACTGCTTTTTGTTTCGGTGGCTTCCACCTGACTGATACAGACTAGGGCCCCGTTGCCTGGATCCCTAGGTCAGGGGCTCCCCTAGAATCTGCCCCTTGGAGAAAAGAACTAAGATCACGAGAGCTCATATTTATTAAGTATTTTGTCCATGTCGGCTACTCTTCCAGCTGCAGACTCTTCCCCTCTTAGTTCTTATGAGGGCCCAGAGTTCAGATGCAGAATCGGGTGACGAGCCACCAACACGTGGGCCAGGTTCCTGACCCCCTGTGGCTGCGAAGGGAGCAGCAAGGCCAGGAAGCCCCCCAGCTCTGGGCCTGTCCTCCTGGGCCCTCAGCTCCAGCGCGGCTGCCCATCCGGGCCGGGTCCCCTCCCTGGGCTTCTGTCCCCCTCACATCTATAAGACTGTGTGTTTTCCTGATACCTCAACTTCCCCACAGAAAGGCGTGAATGCGCCAAGCAGGTGAGCAAGTACAGCAGGTGTGTGAAGGCTGCTCCTGGCCCCCCCAGGTGCCCCAGCGACACCCAAGGGCACGGGGGAAGTCCCCTCATACACTTTGCTCGAGTGCCCCACCCCCCATGAAGATACTTGTCCACGGACCCCACCTGTTCTCAGTCCCCCTCCCCGGGGGCCTCCTCAAGGACCCTGGCACGGCGAGCCATGCCTCCCTCTGCTCCGACCGGTGACGGCATCCTCAGCCTGCTCCCTCATGCTTCTCTGTGTCTACACCAGACTGGTCATCAAACACTCCATTTTAAAAGAGTGTAATTGTTCCTTACAAGCACACACGAGCCTCTCAAGAGTTTTCTTCTCTGTTTTCTAGTCCTGGGCTCCTCTTCACTGTCTGCCAGGCTATGCCTCCATTTACTTAGTTAATATAGAGTCCGAGGGTTATGACTTCAATCCATTACTTTGAGGTACAACGTCACCTATTACTGAATGTGTTCCCGTGGATTTTAGTTCCTGTGATCCCCCAGTCGACCTCTGGGGCAGCCCAAGCAGTAAAGTCCTCATCTGTGAAGATGTGAAATCTGATATGAACTCAGGATACGTCTCGTTCAGGGTCAGTCACCCCACTGCTGAGTATGGAGATGAGCCAGTTGAGCCCCCCAGGTGTCCCAATACCATCCTACTTTTCATTATTTCCTTGGGTGAATTATGGATGCTTTTAAATCTCATTCATAAAATATGATCCATTTTTACCTCCTCAGATGTGTCCAACCCCAAGCTCACCATCTTCATCTCTAGCCCCTTATGTAATGTGACCGACATCTTTGTTATCTGCCCTTCAGATATTTCTCCTCAAGTTTAGTGACCTTCTCTGTTGCCATTGACCGCCACCTGTACTTTGGATAGACTTCCCTGCTGTGGGTGCACGTCTGCCTCTCGAGCCTGATCCACTTGGGCAATCTTTAGTTGGATATGACCACCACCAGGCTTCCTTGTCGTACTCAGTCGTTCACACTGCCCTCCACCTTCCCCAAGACCTTCAGTCACCCATTCCCATCCTCCCCACCATCTACCGTAAAAATAAATCAGAACCAACATGTGCACCACCTGAGGGCTTCATACCCTCTGGGGTGAAGAGAGAGATGCATACATCCAGGTCTTGTCCTCCAGGTCTTGTCCAGTTCTGCTGATGAGAAAGGCCGCCAAGGTGATATGCCCCCTGGTTGACCTGTTAGCTAGACCCTCACAACCAAAGGCTCCTCACCCCTCCTTGACCTTGGGGATGATTCCACTTGCCTTCCTTGCTCCCAGAAACGGCCTCAAGGACACAACCCTGAGATAGTCATGTGGCATTGGAACCATCTGGTTGGTCTATGTTGTTGAACCCAGTTAAGGCCTCCATATATGTTCCTGAGATGCAGCAGCAGGTGCAAGGAGCCACTGGTCTTGCAGCTGCCCAGAGCAGGTGCCATGTGTAAGTTCCCATGCTTGTGAAACCTGCCACTCACCAATCTGGAATGGCCTGCCTTTGTCTTTGGTCTTTCCCTGCCTTCCATGGATGGAGGCCAGCTCCAGATTACACCCGGAAACCTCCCAGCAAGGTCGAGAGGCCCCCAAGGAGGTTGTGAACCAATATCCACCCTGATTCTGGGTTCAACACTAAACATTTTTCACTCCCTAAGTTTTCACCATACTCATGAGGTGTCCTGTAGCCCTGAGGTTCACAGTATGGTGGACTTAGGGGGAGTCTCACGGATGTGGAAACTGAACTCCAGGAAGGTAAGGAGGACCTCTGCCAGCCAGGGCAGGGCAACCCGCAACACCCAAACCGCTGGAGCTTAGCAGAGCTACCCGTCTCTCACTCAAGGCATAGACCAATTTAGGATGGCAGGTGCATATGTGAGGGGCCCAGGGTCTTTTATCTGAGCCCTCGGATTCCTTTTTTTTTTTTTTTTATACCAGTGGTTGGAGAAAGAAAAGCATAGGAGAAGTTCCACAGGAGGTTTCCACGGGCCTGGACGGGGAGTACATCGGGCCAGCTCGCAGTTCGTTGACTACAGCTCAGTTACATGGACACATCTAACAGCAGGGAAGGCTGGGAAAGTACAATGAAGCTTTTTTTTAATAGATTTTATTTATTTATTCATGAGAGACACAGAGAGAGAGAGACAGAGACAGAGACACAAGCAGAGGGAGAAGCAGGCTCCATGCAAGGAGCCCGACATGGGACTCGATCCCAGGACCCCAGGGTCACACCCTGGGCCAAAGGTGGTGCTAAACCATTGAGCCACCGGGGCTGCCCAATGAAGTTTTTTTAAAAAAAATTTTAGACATTACCTGGTTTAGAGGATGCCTTAAATATTTTACTTAAAAAAAAAAGACTATTTAGAAAATTGTAAAAAGAAATCAAGTCATATCGTATCAGAAGCACCTGAACAGAAACATACATTTCTTGCCTTACAAGCCGATACTTTTACCCCTTCTGGTCAATCACCAGGTTCGCCATGCTCCCCCCCGCCATCTCTGAAACGGGCCAAGCCTTCCGAGTGAGCTTCCTCATCTCTCATTGTTACGTTACCATTTTTTGCCTTTTAAAAGTGCCTCCTTATACAAAGTTCTCCACAATCCTCTGTGTCTTCCTACTTCCTAGGGAAATTCATCGCCATATGGATCCAGGTTTTCACTCTACTCATGGACCCCAGCTGAGAACAGACCGGAAGGTATTCGAAACACAGTCCAAAGAAAGCTACCGCATGAAAGTCCTAAACAGATATCTAGTCCTCAGGATTACAGATTTTAATTCCCCTTCGATGTAGCCAGTTCTCCCCCCAAAGGAAAGTCGCTTCAAGTAGACTCTTCAGTTATTCAAATATTGAGCCAGCAGTTAAACTGTGATGCAAACACTCACTTAAAGACCTATGCTTTATTCAGGCCTTAGGACTTTATATGTCACTGAGGTAAGAACTCTGTTTCAGACTTTCTTGGTTTTCTGTGTGTGTATTTGATCATCATAGTAGTTTCTGCTTCTTTTCTATTGAACAAATGATCACAGACTTAATGACAACACAAATTCACTACCATTCAGTTCTGCAGTTTCAAAGTCAGACACAGGTCTCACTGGGCTAAAGTCAAGGTGCTGATAAGGCCACCTTCCTTTCTGGGGCTCTCAGGGGACTGTTTCTTTTCCTTTTCCGTATTCTGGAGACCACCAAAATTCCTCGGCCATGGCCCCTTTCCTTGATCTGCAAACTCAACAACAGCATGCCCGCCTGACCACTTTTTTGGTAATCACACCTCCCTTTGACCCTCTTGTGCTTCCCTCTTACACTTATAAGGATCTTCATTATCACATGGAGCCCAGTGGACCATCCAGGATCATAGCTCTATTTTCAGGTCAGTTGATGTGCAACTTTAATTCCCCTTTGCCACGTCGGGTCACACACTTGCGGTTTAGGGATTAGGACATGGACGTCTCGGGGCCCGTTACTCTGCCTACCAGTTATTGTGTTGGGAGAAGTGCTGAAATGGAGAGGTGGATATCAACTCTGCACGAACTGAGACTTGTACAGCACTGGCCCAGATGACTGTGCATACTTGTAAAAGTGAGATGGGAGGCATGACAGTGGCAGTAAAACGTTAGTATTTGTAAAAGAGGAGGACCAATGGGGAGCGGTGCAAGTAACGACCCTTGGCAGAGCCTTTGTAAGTCTCCAAGCACAGGGAGTGTTGGCCTGGCACAAGTTTGGAAAGTTGGAAACCACATCTCTTTGTTCGGGGGCTTGGCTGGTCTCCCAAGGCACTGGTGAGGCTCTCTCAGGAGATAGAGGGATAGATAACTAGATGGATAGACAGCTAGAGGGATAGACAGCTAGAGGGATAGGAGCTAGAGGGATAGAAGCTAGATGTATAGGTAGCTAGATGGATAGGTAGCTAGAGGGATAGGAGCTAGAGGGATAGGAGCTAGAGGGATAGGAGCTAGAGGGATAGGTAGCTAGAGAGATAGGAGCTAGAGGGATAGGAGCTAGAAGGATAGGTAGCTAGAGGGATAGGAGCTAAAGGGATAGGTAGCTAGAGGGATAGGAGCTAGAGGGGTAGGTAACTAGAGGGATAGGAGCTAGAGGGATAGGTAGCTAGAGGAATAGGAGCTAGAGGGATAGGAGCTAGAGGGATAGGAGCTAGAGGGATAGGAGCTAGAGGGATAGGTAGCTAGAGAGATAGGAGCTAGAGGGATAGGAGCTAGAGTGATAGGTAGCTAGAGGGATAGGAGATATAGGGGTAGGTAGCTAGAGGGATAGGAGCTAGAGGGGTAGGTAGCTAGAGGGATAGGAGCTAGAGGGATAGGAGCTAGAGTGGTAGGTAGCTAGAGGGATAGGAGCTAGAGGGATAGGAGCTAGAGGGATAGGAGCTAGAGGGATAGGAGCTAGAGGGATAGGAGCTAGATGGATAGATATCACCCCAATGAGGGAATTGTGGCCACCATAGGCCCTGAGAGCCAGACCGCAGCGAGGCAATGAATGAGGAGAACACTTCTCTCTACGGCCGTGGAGGTAATGAGTAACTTCTGCTCCAGTCACTGAAGTGTTCATAACAATAGGATTGGCCAATTTTTAGACATAATAGCAAGAAAAAGAAAGAAATGTCAACAGCAATTTTGGAATTGAATCACCCAGAAAAAAAGCCATCCGATGATGTTTATGTTGTCATAGTGGATCCTGAGTTCTGCTAAGAGGAAAGACCTCAGGGTCGGCATCTTGTTGGGTCACTCCTAGCTTTGATTGATAGTAAATAAAAATTTATTATTTGCGTATCATGGGCTTTTAAAGTTCTTGCAGGTGAATGTTAGTAAAGCATTTGGTGAGAAATAGAGAAGATGCATGGCAAGGCAAGGATGATTTTAAAAAAATTCATGCTCGCTACTGCGTGCTAAGTACTCTTCTAAGTATTTTACACATTTTATCTTGTTTAGTTTGCCCGATCAAAACAATAGCAACAAATTACAAATTAAAAAACGGAGACTTTAAGCTCATCATTTATGTTTATGGATAACGTTGAACTATTGCTATTATGCCAACCTTAATATTTTGTAAGCCATCTACATGATAAATTAGTAAATATTTCAATAATAGCCCACGTCAGTGAAATCACTATGAATTTTATTGTACATGTCGCTGTTAAAACCTGAATGTCCTTAGATTTTTATTTAAATATTGAGAACATTAAATAAGATAAACAGAGGTATTCGTAGGTAATGTTCAAAATCCAAAAGAATAAGACCCATTTTTTTTTCACTTTATTCTGGTACAAAATATTTAAATACAATACCCCTTTCTTTGCTGGTTAATTATTCTCAGTGACATTTTGAGATCAGAATCAGCATATAATTATTCTTTCTCCAAAACCTCTGAAATTAAAGTCGAGCTGACAAAATAATATTCAAATCTAAGAACTTTTGAAAAATTACCTCTAAGTGAGTCAGCCAGAACTAACTTTATTAAGATTTTAATTAAAAAAAAATAAATGTTTGATTCTTCAAGGTGAACAAAAGGTCTGCAATACTGAAAAAAAAAAAAGATTCATGGGATGCTACAGAGAAAACCTAAGACAAAAAAAAAAAAAAATGAAAATAAGGTTTTCTGGAATGTTGAGAATTAAAGGAAACTAAGAGCCAGCTGCACCGGCCTGCCGGGCCCTTAAATTGCGAAGGGTTTGGCGGCTTCAGAGACTTCCCGCGGGCTGCTTCCTGGCCCGGAGGTCAGCCCTGCCCCATGTGCTCCCCGTCCCACTCTCTGCTTTCCCCGCACTTCCTGGGGGAGCCCGCAGAGCCTCCCCGGCAGGTGCTCCTCGTCACCCTCCAGCTGTGCACCTGCTGGTCGTCCTCCCCACGGGGGGCGGGATCCACCCCGGGGCAGCTGGAGCTTTGCTGCGACCTGACCTCACCGGACGCCCGCAATGCAGCCTACGTGCCACGGACACTTCGTGGGCAAAAATGAAAACGATGACAGGACTTTTGAGACAAAAGAAAAAAAAATCGGGAAGATCACCATTAGTGAAATCAACAATGCAAAAACCATTCTTATTTCCCCTACTTCTGTATCGATGGAGAGCATCAAATGTCCTCAGGATCCCCAGGGGGCTCAGTGGTTCAGCATCTGCCCTCGGCCCAGGCCATGCATGACCCCGGGGTCCTGGGATCGAGTCCCACATTGGGCTCCCTGCATGGACCTGCTTCTCCCTATGCCTGGGTCTCTGCCTCTCTCTATCTCTGTGTCTCTCAGGAATAAATAAATAAAATCTTTTTAAAAAATGTTTTAAAAAGCAGCAAATGTCCTCATTCGGCCAACAGTGCCGGGCACCCGTCTGTGCCCAGAGGTGAGGGTGGCCCAGGCCCCGTGGGTCCGGGCGACCCGAGGGCAGCGGGCGCGCAGCAGGGCCAGCACGGAGCGGCCGCAGGTGGGAGCCCGTGGCCCCTGCACCTGCTCCCGGCGGCAGCCCTCGCCATCTCCAGGGAGGCGAGCCGGCGGCCCAGCGCGGGGGGCAGAACATGCGCCTGCGGCTTGTCCCGACCCCTCGGCGCCGAGACCTGCTGTGGCCATCAGAGCTGTGGGGCCGGGGAGCGCGGGCCACCACATGCTGCCCCCCGCCAAGCGTGTGTCCTGTTGGGCCCCCCTGCACGCTGCCGGCCGCGCGCCAGCTGCCACCGAGTAGGAGACCGAGTACGGGGCTTCAGGGCCGGTCAAGGCCCGGGGGGCAGGCACTGTCCCGGCCTGGCAGTCAGGCCTTCAGGCCTTCGGGCCTCTGGACAATGGCCGCATGAGCGCCACTCACATGTCACAGTCACATCGCCCGTCCTGACGGAGCAGAGGCCCAACACTGCCATCGGCCGGCCACCGCAGGCTGCGTGTCACTCAGCCTTGGGGTCGAGCTGGGCCTCGAGGGCCGTGAGCTCCCCGACGACACCTGCGACAGCTCGGAGTTAAGAGAAGACGTGGCGCGGGGCATGGGGGGAACCTCCAGCAGAGGCCGGAGAGGACACGGCCCGGAGACCAACGTCGCGGGTGGCAGGCCATCACCCACAGGCCAAAACCATGGGCCATTGCTTCTTCTCACCTCGTGCCTGTTCCAGGGCTCACAGTTGGGCGAGGACGGCGGCTGGGGCGGGTGTGGCTGTGCAAGAGCAGAGGGACCCAGCGTGTGAGGCAACCGAGTGAGCCCGGCAGGCTCTGGGGCCCCCCGAACCGCACCCCGACGGCCCTGCTAGGACGGGCCTGTCCTCCTGAGGGCGATCGCCTTGGCTGCTCCCACAGCTCGTACCTATTACACCCGCGGCCTTGTTAACAACCCCGCCCGGTGGGTGAGCTCACCTCCTCCTGCAAGGACGGAAACAGGCGTCAACAGGAAGGCTCTTGGCCTAAAGTCCCCAGAGTTTCGATGGACCCCGAAGGCAGGCCCCCCGATGCAAGCGGCGCTGCACGTCTCAACCAGCCCTTCGTGTATCCAGGAGGGCAAACTGCGAGGACCCCCCCGAAGTCGGACGCCAAGCCTCGGAGCCCCTCGAGACTTGCAGCCGCTGGCAGCTTCATCACCGGGGGTGAAGGGGCCCACGCGGGCCTTAACAGCACATCCCCAGGGCTCTTAGGAGCGCGTCTAAGACCACACGCCGGCCTCTGTCCCCAACAAGATGTGTTACTTGGCCAACTCAGGGGGTCCTCCCTGGGCACAGGATGACTGGGAGCCACACAGCCCAGAATGACACAAGCTGCAGGCAGGGGATGGGCCCTTGTCCAGGGCAGTGTCCCCGAGGCCAGGCTTCCAGCAGGACCGTCAGGGCGGGATGTGCGCACACATAGCTTCGTCGGGAGGCAATTCCAGGCAGCGCCCACAGGGGCAGGAGGCCAGGCAAGGAAGCAGCAGAGCCTCTGGGCAATAGAAGCTCACCCCCCGGGTTGAGGGCAGGGTCTCCATCCCCAGCTGCCCACCCGCACTGGCCCCTGGGGACAGCAGTCCTCTAGCGCTCGCCCACCTTGCTCTTGGGCCGAAAGCCCTCGGGAGGCCGAACAGCCCGCAGACCAAGGGCCGAAGGTGTTCACAGGTAACGACGTGCAGTGCGTGGAGGCCAGACAGGGCCAAAGATCTACGAGCAGAAGGGGCCCGGGACCTGCCACGATAGATAAGCACACAGGGAAGGCTACAAAGCAGAATGTGCTGAGTGCTCCCGCATCCTAGGGACAAATGGATGCTACAAATTCTCCTTGTTGAAAAGAAGGGAAGATTGCCCTTGCTTCCTTAGAGCCTTTCTTTAAGGAGCATAATCATATTTCCACATCCTTACATTATGGTTTTGAAAGCAAATTTCAAATATTTTTGTTTTTATTGCCTCCTCTGTCTCCCAGCATATAATCCTGCACGTGGAGAACCTCAAAGGCACGTGATGTGCACCCCAACCTCGACCTAACTCCACATCTGTGTGGGCGCGGGCGCCATCAGGGTCCGGACATGTAGCAGGCCTGCCTTGGAGATGCTGCGAGTCCTCAGACAGCAGGAAACTGCCCTGAGTCTCGGCTGAGGACCAATGGACTGACAGGCACTCGGCACTCTGACACCCAAGCAGAGCACCTACAGGGGAAGGGTGAAACGCTGTGACTTCCATCACACCAAGAAAACAATGGAGGCCCTCTTACAGATTAGAGATGTTTTGTGTCAAAAAAAAAAAAAATCCCAAAAGGACAGTGGGATTGAGCAAAGAAAAACAAGGAATTAAAAAAACAAAACAAAACAAAACAAGGATATAAACGGTAAGAACAGAAATTATCTCAGCATTTGAAATCTTTCGGATCTTTCCCATTCCTTTGGGCGATGTTACCCCGGGAAGCCAATGGCTTGGGAAGTCTCCCAGCAGTCGATATTCTGGTGCAATTGGCAATGGAAGCCAATGAATTATTTTTCAGCAATAGCTATCGGTGAAGGATTAAGCCTTTTTGATTTTAAAGTAACAGGCGAAACGGGTCTATTTCTGTGATTCATAGGCCAGGCTAATAGAAAGCGGAATAGCTAAATTACGGTCCTTGATTTGCTCTCTGTCTTTGGGAAAATTCATCATAGACTTCTGGTTTCAGGGACTGCATTTTTCACATTTGAGGCATTTCTTACCTGGCACCTTTCAAGGGCATCATAATTAATTCAACTTCCATTTGTTTGTGGTACACGTTTGCTGGATTCTTGATCAGTGCCAAGCCTGACACTTGACTCCAGGGATTCAGTATCGAAAGGGCAGGGAACTGCTCCTCTCCGTCTGCTAAATAATCAAACAAATAATTAAAAGCAAATAAGCCAGCCCAGTCCAATGCAGTAAGAGCTTCACGACGCGGCAATTACTGATCCAACTCAGCAAATGTTTATGGAGCACCTGTTTGTGCCAGACAATCTGTTAGATGCTGACGAGGGGACAAAATGAAGCAGCACGGTTGCTGGTCTCCTGAGCAGGAGATCACCTAGTGCCGGTACGAGCCCCCGTTCACTCTCAACGCAGGATCTGTCCTAGGGTGTGGACGGACCCCTGGGGATTTACAGGTGACACCTACCACTTTCAAACACAATGCAGCGAATGTCAGGATACCGTGCGGATCATGAGGGATTCCTCTGCCATGATTATCATCAATGTCTTCCTCTGCCATGATTGTTATCGGTGTCTTTGTAAGGATTTCAAGTTTTTTAGATTGCGATGCAACACAAATTCGATTCAGTCTTCTAACATGGTCATAGCTGGAAAAGAATTGTATTTTGTTCACAGTTGATCACTTTTTACTACTTTGAAGGCTGCATAAAGTTTGTCCTTACCTGTTTGTTTATTTGAGTTTTAAAAAGACCTTCCATGTCACACAGCATCTCAGAACAGGAAATGGCACATAGAGTTTGGGCCCATGTGGCAGGTCTTTGGAGGGATAAATAAACTTCTTTTTCTTTTTTTTTTTTTTTTTGAAGACTTTATTCATGAGAGACACACACACAGAGAGAGGGGCAGAGACACAGACAGAGGGAGAAGCAGGCTCCCTGCGGGAAGCCCAATGCAGAACTCAATCCCAGGACCCCGGGGTCACACCCTGAGCCCAAGGCAGCCTCCCAATGACTGAGCCACCCAGGCATCCCTAAACTTCTTTTTCAATGCATTCTCCAAAGACTTTGTTAGATTATATGTTTAGTTTATTAGATTATATGTTCTTATCCCTTTTTACCTTGAGGCATCTATTTTGGAATGTGGGGCTCAAGTAATGCCCCCTAAAAAAAAGTTACTATTCTCTTTATTTAACTAGCAGAACACACAATCATAAACCCTTAAGTGTCTTGGTATATGAAATTTTTCTCATCACTAATGGCACATTGAAAGGATTCACCCTCACTATTTTGGTATCAAATTCAAACGAATTATGAATCAAGCGCTAATGGAGGCTGTAGACATTATAACCTCCCCTCACACTCTAAGCTCATGGCATAAGTTCTGAGAAAATCGAATGAACAGTATAAGCATGTAATTACGTATTTGTCCTCAGTTTCCCATGACAGAGAGATCCTCATGAGTCAGTGGTGAGGAACTCTCAGACTCGTAGTCTGTATTCACAAAAAAAGGTAAAATAGAACTTGGCTGCAATTCAGACAGTGCGCCTACTGGGGGTCACGAGGCAGGGCACAGACGGGGCTCCAGGGTCCTCAGTAGTGACCCCAAGATCCAGCGCTCCTGGAGAGCCGAGATTCTCTGCCCCTCAAGCAGCATATGGTACAGGAGAGTAGAAGCAGGTGCTCACCTTTCAAGGAGGGTGTGTGGCCTCTACTACAGAGACGGGCCAAGACCCCACAGACAGAAATGGCCTGTGCCACAGTGGACCCCAGAGCTGACCTTCCACCGACTTTCCTTCCCAATGTATGATACTGAACATCACACTTAGGGCTAGAGGTTTAACATGCTGGTCAGACGTACGACAGGAGAGCAAGTCTGACCTTGAAGTGTGCAAGGCACCACAAGGGCCACCTCTACATGCTTGAAGGCCCTTCGTCTCCCTCTCAGTGCCTTTAAATATTCGCCCAGCCTTTGTTTGGGGGGCCATCCAGACGGACCCTTGCGTTTCTATGTCTCCCTTGTGCTCCAGCAGGAGCCCCAGCAAGAGCCTGGCCTGGAAGCCCCTCCTGCTGGGCCTCCAGTCCGCTCCTCTGGCCAGGAGAGCCCCAGGGCCCCATCAGGAGCAGGTGAGCCACCGTGACCATGAGGGATTCCCAGTTCCTCAAGGACCCACTGCACTTCCAAGATCCAAAAGTCAGCCAGTGTTGGATTCCTGACCAGTAGGAATACAGCCATTTAAGAAAAAACAAACAAACAAACAACGTTTTACTGGACAGAAGACTGAAGTGCACCCAGGTAAGAGGTTACTGAATCAATAGCAAAGCGCAGAAAGTGCTGGTCCCACCACCTGCATGAGATGAATTAGCCATTCCATTTAGCCTCCCTTGACTTGTCCATGGCCTAATTCTTATCTCTGATGTTAATCATGGCATTTTAAAAAAAAAGGTAAAATTTTCCATGTAAGCATCTTCCATTTTTCATACTTCTGGTTTGGACAAAATCACCCAGTGTGAGAATTACGTTTCAAGAGTTCGCAGGAAAATATGGAAAATTAGAAACAATGTTAGCTTCTTACCTAATGAGAAAATAAACACACTTGGTCATCCCCAGAGAGTAGGCCTTACACCCGCTACAAGGTCCAAAAAAGAAATGGGATGTGGGAAGCTCCATGTTACACTTTCCCTTCTGACATTTTGACATAAAATGAGAAATTTAGGGCTTGGCTTTTTTTTTTTTTTTTTTCACTTTTGGAATTCCATTGTCCGCTTAGGAGAGGGGATGTCAGAGAGGCGGTCAGCCTCTGAGATACGTGAAGGCGGATATCACAGGGAAGACATCCGCTCGTGGTAAACTCCTGGAATAAGAAAGATTGGGGAAAAAGTGGCTGAAGTCTATCTGAGATCCCGGCAGATCACGGAGGCCTTGGAGATGCTGGAGAAAGCCCAGCTTGCCCCTCCCGCCTCACTCTGAAGCCCAGGACAGCCGTGAGCCTGGCCGTGATGTGACCATAAAGCCCCAGCCCCATTGCAGAAGGTGCTGGTGAGGTCGGTGGGTCCCCCCGATGGACACCTGGCAGAGGGCAGCTCACTCCCGTGCAATCAGAAGCTCTATGCAATGATTCTTAATCAACCATCAACCATCCTTTGCTTATGCCACTTGACAGCCCTTTGGTTTCCTTCTTTTCAAGCAGCGCTGCAAGGTTCCGGGAAGCCAGCTCACACCTGCCTCATGGCCGCACCGGGGCTGCTGCAGCGGCAGCCCTCCTCAGCACCATCCTGGTCAAGACACGACAGGTGACACAGCCAGGGCAGGGGCCATGCTGTCTGGCAGGAACCCTGAGGAAGAGGGCTTCCTCCCTTTCCCTCCTTTGTCCAAAACCGGGTTGAAGGTAGAGAGTGATGCCGAAAACCCATTTGCCCCTCGTGGAAACTGAGAACATGGAAAACACGCATAAGGGAGTTTGCTAAGCAGAGAGGCACAGAAAGGCAATGTGGGCCAAGGCCTTAGTGCAACACTGAGGCCCAACCACACTGCACCTGAAATCAGACTTAAGCTCTCTGCAGCTCAGTGCTCCTACAAGGAACCAATAATAAAATCCGAAGGATCGATCAAGAGCCTGTGGAAAGCTTCTCTAGTCTGTGCCACACTGTAGGCACTCAACAGATGATAGTTATTGCCTTTTGGTTTTTGCTCATACTGCAGAAATAAGAGTCATTCCAACAGGTCTTTAATGGCATTTATGAAAAGCTAAATATAAATCGTGAGGGTGAAAAATCAAAGGTATGAAGACTATTTCTTTTTATTTTTCTGATTTTGCTAATTAACAAATGCTCTAAGGCCTACCCATTATATGCCTTCGGGAACATCGTCGCACCTTTGTCATCCCATTCGAGCTCTGAAGTGACTGGGTGATGAATTCCAATTCCTCTCTCAGTTCTAAACCTTCAATCTGATAGCTCTTAAATGCAATCATTACAAAGGAATAACGTTAACACGCTTCTTACATAAAAATAGAAAAGCTGTAGTTCATTCTCCTTATCTGATTAGGAACCTGAAGTAGTGATTGAATACAAATCTTTTAAAAAAATCCCATTTGAGATTATAAACTCCTTAAATACAATGTCTGCCTGCTTTCTTCCTTTCCTTCTTTTCTTTCTGAATAATTTAGCCAGTTAGGAGGGGCAAGCCATTAGGCGTCAGTCCCAGTTGGGGACAGTGGCAGCTATTTGGCACAAGATGTCACAGGCAGACCAACAAGAAGAGGGTGTCAGACAACTGGGTGGCTCAACGGTTGAGCCTCTGCCTTTGACTCAGGGCATGACCCCAGGGTCCTGGAATCAAGTCCTACATTGGGCTCCCTGCATGGAGACTGCTTCTCCATCTGCCTGTGTCTCTGCCTCTCTTTCTGTATCTCTCATGAATAAATAAATAAAATCTTTAAAAATAATACATACATACATACATACATACATATGTACATACATACATAAAGTGGGGCAGAAAATGAAAAATAGGCCTGGAAAATCTTAAGAAAGAAGAATGTGCTCACATGTTGGAGACATGCTAAAAGAACAAAAAAGGGCCAGCTTAAAAAGATTATCTGGCCACATATGGTGATTTGAATATAAGAATAAATAATGACTCTGACAAATTAAAAGCTATTTAAAAAATAGGAATTCATGAAGCCATACTACTATAAATAACCAACAAAAATGTGCTGATAAGAGAAAACATTTTCTTTTGGCATAATTTCAACTAATAAACATAGAGTGAATGATAAAGGTAGAAAATCACAATTTGGCATGGTAATATTAATTCGCCCAAGACATATCACTGGATGCTAAAATGATTAAAGTCTATGAGCAAAGGGAATTTGCATAGTCTCCAAGTACCCCTCTACAAAATACTTGTTAATCACAAAAGGGCACGTGAGTGATTTTAGGTGGAAAAACATAGCAGATGCCACCTCGATCAAATGATCAAAATTAACGCCACCAGTAACCGGACAAATTGAAACTCTGTACCACCTAATAGGAATATAGTGAAAAGAACATAACATTATTTCTTTGATATTATTGCCAAAAAATGTATAATTTCCATCTAATCACGAGAAAACATCAGACAAAATCCCAACAGAGGAACGTTGGTGGTAACTGGCTGCATTCTTCAAAAAATAATTAAGATCAGGAAAGGCAAGGGAAGGCTAAGCCAACTGTTCTAGATTAATGGGCATTAAAAACGTTGCAACATGGGATGCCTGGGTGGCTCAGCGGTTGAGCACCTGCCTTCAGCTCAGGGTGTGACCCCGGGGTCCCGGGATCAAGTCCTGCATCGGGCTCCCTGCATGGAGCCTGCTTCTGCCTCTGCCTGTGTCTCTGCCTCTCTCTCTCTCTCTCTCTCTGTGTCTCTCATGAATAAATAAATAAAATCTTTAAAAAAAAGAAAGGATAAAGAAATTGTAGTATATTCATGCAAGATAATGCTACTATAAATAAATGGAATGAATTACTGATACACGCAACAACATGGATGAATAATCTCACAAGCGTTACACCGGATGAAATAAGGCAGATACAAAAAAAAAGAACAATTCTGTGTTTTACATATCACTGTGTGATAAGAAATCCTACAGCAAGAAAAACCAACCTGTAATAATAGAAATCAAATCTGTAGTTGCCTGGCTCTGAAAGGAGGAAGATGAGGAAGGGCCGGCAGCAGAGGGACCCAAGAGAACTTTCTGGAAGGATGGGAATGTGCTGTGCTCATTAGAAGGGTAGTTAGGCAGATGTATACAGTTGTCAAAAGTCACAAATCTGGATTTTGAAGATTTTGTTCATGTATTCATGGGAGAGAGAGCACACGCAAGCGTGTGCAAGGAGGGCGAGGGGCAGATGGCGAGGCCCGGGGTGGGAGGGGGAGTCTCAGGCTGACCCCTGTGAGCACAGAGCCCGATGCAGGGCTCAGCCTCACCACCCGGGGACCC